>NC_058081.1:415746764-415887277 GCF_014858855.1 Bufo gargarizans
CCAATAGATATTGGATCTGTAATGCAAACTGATCCTCTAACCTCAGGCAGCGCTCTGCTAGGACTGCAAGGGGTGGCAATTTAGCCTCCAGCTCTGAACGCTTTCACAGCACTACATACATGTATGTCTATGTGGATAATAGTACTTCACAGTTTTGTTGTGGTTTTTGCAGACCACTTCTCTATCAATACTAGTTACACGCTGCTGTAACAGCTATAGTAATCCTCACTAGAGAGGAAACTAATAGGGCAGCACTGAAATATGTAAAGGGTTTTTTTGTATTTTCCCCAGCTTTGTGGCTATTTGCGTCTCCATAAGCACTCAATAATACCTGTTCACACTAGGCCTTTGCATCATCTAATTACATTTTACTTTAAATATGACAGAAAAAAAATTTGCAAAAGAATTTGAATTATTGGTGTCAAAGAATACTACCGTGTAAACTTGGACGGTATTTTTTTGTTGGGAAGGTTGGCAACCCTAAATACACTGCATACTTAAAGGTGTTGTGCACGCTATACATATTGATGATGTATCTTCAGGAAAAGTCATCAATATCTGACTACAGGGGTCCGACACCGGCACCCCAGCTGGTCAGCTGTCAGATCTGTGCTCCATGTGAGCGCTGCTTCCTGTTCATTACACTACGTGTTGGCAATTACAAGTACTTGCTACATTCACTTCAATAGAGTGAGAACTTGTCATTATACTACACCGCCGAAACTTCAGAGATGACAAGCAGTGCGGCGAACAGGAAGTAGCGCTCGCATGGAGCGCCAATTCCTCTTCACACAGCTGATCGGTGGAAGTGCCAGGTGTCGGACCCCTGTCCATGATGACCTATCCCACAGAGCAAATACTCTGCCACAGAAGCACAATAAAGGAGGGGGGAAAAAACAATACCAGAACTACTCTTTTAAACATAATAACAGGAAAACTGTTACATAACACATATCAGCAAGGGGGCCTAAGTATACATACAGGAAAAAATGGGGTAGAAAGAAGTAGAGTCCTCATATAATATCGCCACATGATCACAAAGACAAGAAGGAAGTAGCACAGTTCATCCATGGATTCCATATCTTATATATATAAAAAATGAGTTTGTCTAGACATCTGTCTGTCTGGACGTTCTTTATGCGCAACCAAACGACTGGCCCGATCGTCACCAAATTTGGCACACAGGTACATCAGATGTCTGGGAAGGTTTTAGACTGGGTCTCGGCACTCTAGGACTTACCTCGGCACTCTAGGACTCCTGAGATATTCCCAAAAAATGTCCTGCATTAGCCAATAGAAGCCAGCAAGCCTTTCACTTAAAGCCGAACTGCCATTTGCACGGGTCACATGTTCCTTATTAGACAATAGAAGCTTGCAGGTCCTACTCCATGTTGCCATAACAACTGATCACAGGTTCGCAGATCCTTAAATATTCAGTCATATGACGCATGACGGCACAACTACACTGCTACATGCATGAGGGGCAGGGGCCACTATTAAACGGATGGGTGCTGTGGAGTTCACTGTTAAAGGGGCAGGCACTGTGCAGTTCACTGTTAAAGGGACGGGCACTGTGGAGGTCACTGTTAATGGGGCAGGTGCTGTGGAAGTCACTGTTAAAGGGGGCGGGCATTGTGGAGGTCACTGTTAATGGGGCAGGTGCTGTGGAAGTCACTGTTAAAGGGGGCGGGCATTGTGGAGGTCACTGTTAATTGGGCAGGTGCTGTGGAGGTCACTGTTAAAGGGGTGGTCACTGTTAAAGGGGCAGGCACTGTGGAGTTCACTCTTAAAGGGGCGGCCACTATGAAGGTCACTGTTAAAAGGGTGGTCAATGTTAAAGGCACTGTGGAGGTCTCTGTTAAAGGGGCAGACACTATTAAAGGGGCGGATACTGTGGAGGTCAATGTTAAAGGGGTAGGCACTGTGTAGGCCACTGCTAAAGGGGCGGGCACTGTGGAGGTCACTGTTATGGGGGATACTGTTGATATCTTTTTAGACACCTAAAATATGAAATAGATTATATATACCCGTGCAAAGCCGAGTCCTTCTGCTAGTATCTTATATACAGGCCCTTCTAAAAAAATTAGCATATTGTGATAAAGTTCATTATTTTCTGTAATGCACTGATAAACATTAGACTTTCATATATTTTAGATTCATTACACACCAACTGAAGTAGTTCAAGCCTTTTATTGTTTTAATATTGATGATTTTGGCATACAGCTCATGAAAACCCAAAATCTAAAAAAATTAGCATATTTCATCCGACCAATAAAAGAAAAGTGTGTTTAATACAAAAAAAAGTCAACCTTCAAATAATTATGTTCAGTTATGCACTCAATACTTGGTCGGGAATCCTTTTGCAGAAATGACTGCTTCAATGCGGCGAGGCATGGAGGCAATCAGCCTGTGGCACTGCTGAGGTGTTATGGAGGCCCAGGATGCTTCGATAGCGGCCTTAAGGTCATCCAGAGTGTTGGGTCTTGCGTCTCTCAACTTTCTCTTCCCAATATCCCACAGATTCTCTATGGGGTTCAGGTCAGGAGAGTTGGCAGGCCAATTGAGCACAGTAATACCATGGTCAGTAAACCATTTACCAGTGGTTTTGGCACTGTGAGCAGGTGCCAGGTCGTGCTAAAAATGAAATCTTCATCTCCATAAAGCTTTTCAGCAGATCGAAGCATGAAGTGCTCCAAAATCTCCTGATAGCTAGCTGCATTGACCCTGCCCTTGATAAAACACAGTGGACCAACACCAGCAGCTGACATCACTGACTGTGGGTACTTGACACTGGACTTCAGGCATTTTGGCATTTCCCTCTCCCCAGTCTTCCTCCAGACTCTGGCACCTTGATTTCCGAATGACATGCAAAATTTGCTTTCATCTGAAAAAAGTACTTTGGACCACTGAGCAACAGTCCAGTGCTGCTTCTCTGTAGCCCAGGTCAGGCGCTTCTGCCGCTGTTTCTGGTTCAAAAGTGGCTTGACCTGGGGAATGCGGCACCTGTAGCCCATTTCCTGCACACGCCGGTACACGGTGGCTCTGGATGTTTCTACTCCAGACTCAGTCCACTGCTTCCGCAGGTCCCCCAAGGTCTGGAATCGGTCCTTCTCCACAATCTTCCTCAGGGTCTGGTCACCTCTTCTCGTTGTGCAGCGTTTTCTGCCACACTTTTTCCTTCCCACAGACTTCCCACTGAGGTGCCTTGATACAGCACCCTGGGAACAGCCTATTCGTTCAGAAATTTCTTTCTGTGTCTTACCCTCTTGCTTAAGGGTGTCAATGATGGCCTTCTGGACAGCAGTCAGGTCGGCAGTCTTACCCATGATTGCGGTTTTGAGTAATGAACCAGGCTGGGAGTTTTTAAAAGCCTCAGGAATCTTTTGCAGGTGTTTAGAGTTAATTAGCTGATTCAGATGATTAGGTTAATAGCTCGTTTAGAGAACCTTTTCATGATATGCTAATTTTTTGAGATAGGAATTTTCGGTTTTCATGAGCTGTATACCAAAATCATCAATATTAAAACAATAAAAGGCTTGAACTACTTCAGTTGGTGTGTAATGAATCTAAAATATATGAAAGTCTAATGTTTATCAGTACATTACAGAAAATAATGAACTTTATCATAATATGCTAATTTTTTTTAGAAGGACCTGTATTTACTCTCTAGAATCCGAAAGAGTCGCAATAAAATGTGTCACCAAATTTGTTTTTGTGCCAGTTAAAACCAGATGGTAACACACATTCTTTTTTTTTTTCTAATCAGTTTTTTGTGATTGTAGATCCTGAACATGAACATCTTGCCTGAGCCAGCATTTACAAAGCATTCAAAATAAATAAATAAATAGTTGTACGGCAGGCATATAGGCCATGGACACAATGGTCAGGAGGGGACCCTATTGACTTATATGGGAGAGTTTTTTAGGCATGCTCTGTGACCTGTGCAGAGGTCATTGTACAAGGAAATAATAGTTAAGCTTTGACAATCGCCTATTGTGACTGGTGGATCCTGTCGTATCTGCCATTCTAATCCTGCCTGTAATTATATCACCTCTGTGTATAGATAAGCAGGTAACTGCAGCAAACTGATCTGTACAGACCTATTATTATTCTTAGTGGCCAGTGTGAACACTGCAGGATTTTATGGTTTTTGTTTAAATACAGATATTGTCATACAAAATAAAAAAATATCAAAAAGTCATTAAAAATGTTAAACATAAAAATGTGATTTAAACAAAAGGTAATTTTCTGATGACACATTTCCTTTAAGCCTCAAGCTTCTCAAATTAAAATTCGGTTGACTGTGGAAACAGACAAGGAGGGAGATCTCAATCTGGAGGATGTATTCTTGCGCCCATCAATACGTCTAAGTTAGCAGTGGGTGGGAGATTGGCAAAGGAATATGTTATGCCAGAGTTCAAGACCAAGTATTATTGCTGTAATAGTTGCTCTATTGACAGTTTAGACTAGTTGATATATCAGAGATCAGGTATTTTCTATACCCCAGTTCTTCTTTTGGAAGGAGAAATGTCTTTTTGTTTTGTTTGTCTATGTTGGGGAATGTGCGGGTTTTTTGGGGGTACTTGAGACAGGTGGCGGGTGGTATATGAGGCCTAGTAACATTGTTGTAAAAGATCGCAGTAATAGTCGAATACATTTCTGGAATTGGTTTGATAATGGGGACCCTTTAGGTTATAGCGTGGAATGTTCGGGGGATGGGCCAGACTGCTAAGCGTAATGTGGTCTTCCATGCTCTGCAAGTACATCAGCCGGCAATTCTCTGCTTGTCTGAGACTCATCTCACTTCAGATAAAACGCATCTTGTACACAGAGCATGGATTGCGCATGAATTACATTCTACATACTCCACCCAATTGAGGGGAGTCTGTGTCCTTGTTCATAGAAGTCTTCCCTTTACTTCTAACGAAGTATGCATTGATGCTGAGGGACGATTTCTATGTCTTGACTGCACTATATTTCAGTTCCGAATGATATTGGTCACTATATACATTCCCCCTCCATACTCAAGTGAGATCTTGAAAAAAGTGTTAAAATTTACTGCTAAGTTTCTGGATGTTCCTAGTCTGATTGTAGGTGATTTCAATATGTATCTTGATAAATCCCTTGATAAATTCCATCCGGGAGGGGGTTGTCACCGCCAGTTCTGTGAGAAGGTCTGGCAGACGGCCTTCTCTACCTCTTGCATGACGTTCTTTGTTTTGGTTTCACTTTGTCATCTCCTTTCCTTCTCCCAGGTGTCACCTATTTAGACTAATCGTCTCCCTTTATATTCCCTCCCATACTGTCTCACTTTGCGTTTTATACTACTTCCTGGATGAAGTTTTCACTGCTGGAGGCTGCTGCTGCTGTTTGCTCAGATAAGTCTTTTCATGTATCGTGTTTCCTTGCTGGCTTGATTCTAGGTAACCCTGACTCCGTCCGTATTAAGTGCATTGAGCTGGTGGTCGTGTCCCCTCACTATTATAGGGTTTTCAGGTGTCACACAGTCGGGCATGCAATCGTCTACCATTGAGACCCTTGCATGGGCATAGCAGTCAGGGAGAGCTCTTAGGGTTTTATAGGGCTCACCTATATACTCCTTAGTTTGGGATCAAGCCAGTCGGACGTTTATTCACAAGTTCCAGCTATCTGCAACATTATCCGTGACAGGGGTACTTTGGGACCGTCCCCTACTTCGCTGAGTAGATTACTTATGGAAATTAACCTATGTGATATTTGGAGGACAAAACATCCAGGAGTGCAGCAGTACTCGTGCTATTCCTCCTCGCATAATTCATTGTCCAGAATTGATTTAATGTTAGGATCCCCTGTGTTATTGAAAAGGTACAGGAAGTTTCCTATCTCCCTAGGAGCATTTCTGATCACTCACCAGCTTTAGTGGTATTGGAGTTGGGAGCTGCATGAAAGGGCCCCAGACCTATATGGCGCTTGAACCCATTCTGGCTCCAGCTGGTGGACACAGGTGACAAAATATTTGGATGTTTAAAAGAGTTCCTTGAAATTGTTTGCTCTGCCATTTTATCAATTGTATGGGAAGCCTTAAAAGCATATGTAAGAGGAATATATTTTAAGGAAATTAGTGTACATAAATCGAAAAATAGGGCCCTCTCAATTGAGATGTCTAATAGGGTTTTGGAGACTGATGTTAAATACATAGCTAATCCAACATTAGAAAATGCTAATAATTGGACTGAGGCTCAAGACTTGCTAAAAGAACATTTGATTGATAAGGCAGGGGCTAAATGCTTTTTCTGAGCACAGAGGTACTTTATGGAAGGAGAGAGTGCTGGTCACCTCTTGGCTACCATTGTAAAAGCACAATCAGGTCCCTCCTGTTTAACTGCGGTTAAAGATAGGAATGGTATCCTGGCTACCAGAGATGAGGATATAATTGGGGTGTTTCATGCCCACTTTAAGGAAGTTTATAGGTCTAGATTGGCATTTACCCTGAAGGATAGGGATTCTTATCTAAATGAGATCGTAATGCCTACCCTCTCTGTGGAACAAAGGGAGCTACTAGATAGGGATATTCAATTAACAGTAGAAGACGGAATAAAAGCAGCACACACGGTCTCATCGGGTCACCAGAATGCAACAGCCGCCAAGAGGACCACGGATCCACAGCGGTCACACCAGAAAGTTAAAGTCGAAAAGTCGCAGCAGCATCTCCGTTTTTTTCTTTTTATTGCGAAAACTTCACAGCATATACACAAATGAAGTGCAACGTTTTGGCTGTTACCAGCCTTTATCAAGCATAACAGTGTCACCCACAGGTCCCCAATAACAGTGTCACCCACAGGTCCCCCATAACAGTGTCACCCACAGGTCCCCCATAACAGTGTCACCCACAGGTCCCCCATAACAGTGTCACCCACAGGTCCCCCATAACAGTGTCACCCACAGGTCCCCCATACCAGTGTCACCCACAGGTCCCCCATAACAGTGTCACCCACAGGTCCCCCATAACAGTGTCACCCACAGGTCCCCCATAACAGTGTCACCCACAGGTCCCCATAACAGTGTCACCCACAGGTCCCCCATAACAGTGTCACCCACAGGTCCCCCATAACAGTGTCACCCACAGGTCCCCCATAACAGTGTCACCCACCGATCCCCCATAACAGTGTCACCCATAGGTCCCCCATAAGTGTCACCCACCGATCCCCCATAACAGTGTCACCCACCGATCCCCCATAACAGTGTCACCCACCGATCCCCCATAACAGTGTCACCCACCGATCCCCCATAACAGTGTCACCCACCGATCCCCCATAACAGTGTCACCCACCGATCCCCCATAACAGTGTCACCCACAGATCCCCCATAACAGTGTCACCCACAGATCCCCCATAACAGTGTCACCCACAGATCCCCCATAACAGTGTCACCCACAGATCCCCCATAACAGTGTCACCCACAGATCCCCCATAACAGTGTCACCCACAGATCCCCCATAACAGTGTCACCCACAGATCCCCCATAACAGTGTCACCCACAGATCCCCCATAACAGTGTCATCCACAGACCACCATTAGTTCAAAACGCACCAAAAGCACACCTTTTGGTTCAAATTTTTATTTTCTTATTTTCCTCCTCAAAAACCTAGGTGCTTCTTATGGGCAGGTGCATTTTATAGGACGAAAAATACGGTACAGTGCACAATATGATCTTGATCCTAGAATGTGTTTGCTTGGTATTTTTGACACTGATAACTTACAAGACTATATTGTCACTGGAATTAATAGAATATTATATCAAGCATGTAAAACGCTGGCTGCTAAATGGATACAGCCTCGACCTCCTACTGCCGCTGAATTTATTACAAGATTGAACATTGTAATAAGGATGGAGAGAGGGGTGTATATTAAGCGCAATTGCCTGTTGAAATTTGAAAATATCTGGGGCCTTTGGATGGATAGATCAGGAGTGTGTAGTCCATAGCTAGCTCTTACTAGAGGAATTAGGGATCTTATAGGGTGATGAGGAATGTGCATGTTAATATATATATAAGTGAATTCCGGGGATTGCTATGGATTGGATTTACTCTGTATACTAGGGTCTATATGATACCTTTCGGCTGTTAATGTCTTAACGCGACTAGACAATGCTTTGTAATACTCTAAATCTGTCTCAAGAGGGGCGGGAAGGGGGGTAATTGTTGTGGGTTTAATGTGTAATAACCTTTTATACTATTGTGACAATGTTATGTCCTGACTTGTGACCCTGCTTGAATGTAAAGGTCTGTTATGCATTTTGTATGGTCATGTTATTTAATAAGAAAACAAAAAATTATCCGATTTAATACTTTGGTGCCTAGTTCCTGTATCTGTATAGTAAAGTCCACAATTGCCTTGCATAGCTCCGTCGTGAAGAGTGCTTTAATGTTAATATATAGTTCAGTAGGTTCAAACGCTGGAGCCTGTAATCCCATGGCTGGGTCACACTTTGAAGGTAACAAGTGAACTTGTTCTTTCACTTGGGTTGTCTGACAGCTCCATTTCAGACAGTTGTGCCATATAAAAAAAGCTTAGGCAAAATTTGCCAGCAGGGGGACCTCCCTTTGACAGACATAAGTAGCCAGATGACACGGAGCATGTTAGCAAGAATCACAAAACATTATGATCCATAATGGGCATAGTCTGGGAGACTTCCATAGGGAAAATACTCCAAGTGAGCTTAGCTGTAATACAACAAAAAGTCAGATGGCAGCACTGTCCAGTAAGAGAAAACTATATTGTGGTCTTGTAGTAGTAGGTGGTTAAGGCCTCTAGATGAAACTGAGTACAAGGATGGAAAATGGAAACATAAAAAAAAACAGCAGGCAAATGACAATACAAGATCAGAGACTATTGGGTTCCTCCTCTCTCCCTGTGTCACTGGACACATATATTTCTAAGTATTGGTCAGGAGAGATTCCTACTAAGAAATATAGGATTCCTGCCACTAAAGTTGATGAGTGGGAGGCTGCAGTGTAAAGTGTGGCCTACAGGAATCCTGAGCACGCAGCCTACTAGCTAGAGCCTCTGGCAATAGTATATTAACGGACCGGAGTAGTTCTCCAAGCATACCTTCCAAACTGAGCACTCCAAGTACAGGTGGGAACAGAGGGAATCCACTGGCTGAAGTGAGGCAGACTGCCGGCCTCAAAGTCAGTGTGTGCCAAGGATGTGAAAGCCTCAACTGCAAAAATGGGGCTTCTCCGAATCCAAAAGGCACCAAAATGCTCCTCTTGATGAGAGCAGCACTCTACACACCTTTGAGACCCGCCCCTATCAGACATTGGGGGCATATCCTAGCGAAACCAGCACCTACGCTTAGAGAGCCTGTGAAGTCCCAAAGGGCGCATGGTGCACCTCCCATTCATTTCAACGGGACTTCCAGTACACTCTGCTATCATTGACGCTCCTATAGGAATGAATAGAGGCCAGCCACACATGTGCGGTGAACCGTCCGGGACTTTACGGGCTCCGTTCTAAGTATAGGTGTGGGGCCCAGAGCTGGGATGCGCACCTATCAGACATTGGAAGCATATCCTGGCAATATCCCCCCAATGTCCGAGTTCAGAATAACCATTTAAAAGAAACTACATAAATGTGGCATCACGATAATCATACTGACACACAAGAAAATTATCATGTTATTGATACCACACGAACTGTAAAACAAAAAAAAAAAAAAAAATCTGTGGAGATTGCTGCTTTTTACCTTCTCCCCATCACAATATAAATGAATAAAAGTTTATAAATAGATAGATATATCTCTATCTTATGTGTACCCTGAAATTATTCCTATAAAAAAGTGCAACTAGTCTAGCATAATTCATTTGCTGGAACACAGAGAGGTTCTCCAGGAATTAAAAAAAATTAAATACTTAAAATATTATGTTATAATAAATATATATTCACAAATATAGGGGAGATCTAATACCTACGTATAAATATATCAGGGGTCAGTACAGAGATCTCTCCCATCATCTATTTATCCCCAGGACAGTGACTGACGAGGGGACATCCTCTGCGTCTGGAGGAAAGAAGGTTTGTACACAAACATAGAAGAGTCCATTCACACGTCCGCAATTTTGTTCCACATTTTGCGGAATGGAATTACGGACCCATTCATTTCTATGATGTGCTACCCGGATCCAGAATTGCGGATCCGCACTTCCGGGTCCGCAATTCCGATCCTGAAAAAAATAGAACATGTCCTATTCTTGTCCGCAATAGGCATTTTCTATTAAGTGCTGCCTATGTGCAGTCCGCAAAATGCAGAATGCACATCGCCGATGTCCGTGTTTTGCGGATCCACAAAACACACACGGACGTGTGAATGGACCCTTAGAGCAGTGAGACTGTGGAACTCTCTGCCTGAGGAGGTGGTGATGGAGAGTTCACTAGAAGAGTTCATGGATGTATTTCTGGAGTGTAATAATATTACAGGCTATAGCTACTAGAGAGGGGGCGTTGATCCAGGGAGTTATTCTGATTGCCTGATTGGAGTCGGGAAGGAATTTTTTTTCCCATTAAAGGGGTTATCCCATCTTAGACAATGGGGGCATATCACTAGGATATGCCCCCATTGTCTGATAGGTGCGGGTCCCACCGCTGGGACCTGCACCTACAAGGAGAACGGAGCAGAGAAAGTGGAGGAGGGCGCACTGCGCATGCGCAGCAGCCCTCCGTTCATTTCTATGGAGCCGCCGAAAATAGCCGACCGCTGGCTTGGCTATTTCCGTCGGCCCCATAAAAATTAATGGGAGCGTTGGCCGCGCATGCGCGGTGCGCTCCCATTCACTTCAATGGGAGAGGCGGGGAGCTGTGCCTGGTGGTGGACGGACCCTGGGAAACCCGGGGTCCTCCTGCCACAACTCTCCCCGGCTCTGTTCTCGTTGTAGGTGCGGGTCCCAGAGGTGGGACCCGCACCTATCAGACAATGGGGGCATATCCTAGAGATATGCCCCCATTGTCTAAGATAGGATAACCCCTTTAAGTAGGGAAAATTGGCTTCTACCTCACAGTTTTTTTTTTTTGCCTTCCTCTGGATCAACATGCAGAATAACAGGCCGGACTTGATGGAAAGATGTCTTTTTTCGGCCTTATTAACTATTTTCCTATGTTACTAAATACCTTACATTATTTATAATTGTTCGTTTTGTCTAGAGAGCAATCATTAGGAGAAATAAAATGGCCGCCATCCTATTAGTTCACACAAAACCCGTCCTAATCACATAGTGCTGTCTCATCCTCCTCTCTGCTCCGCTTGTCAGGAATCATGATCCTGAATACAGGTGAATATCTGTGGGAATGGAGATGATGAGGAGACATGAGAGGAAGGTGGGGGTGTGGCTATTGAGCAGCAGCACTTGTTTACAGTCTCTATTACCACAGCAACACATTACCACAGCCTGTCCTGTCCGTCCTCTCTGTACTTTGTCTCCTCGTGAACTAAATTCCCCAGAGATTCAGCTAAAGTTCTTATCATCTGTATTCAGGGTCATAATCCCTGACAAGTAGAGCACAGAGGAGGATGAGGCAGCTCTTTACCTCAGTGTTGTAAAGTAACTTGTCCTCATGTGTGATCAGGACAGGTTTTGTGTGAACAAATAGGACAGTGGCCATTTTGTTTCCCCTGATGATTGATGAAGGTATTTGTGAATATATTTATAATAAAGTAATATTTAAGTATTTAGATTTTTTTAATTCCCGGAGAACCCTTTTAATGGAGTTGCCTTACGTCAACATTGGTAGCATATCACTAGGATATGCCACCAATGTCAGATAGGTGCAGGTGCCACACCTCTGGGACCTGCACCTACCACTAAAATGGGGTGCTCAACATAAAAGAGAGCACACCAAGCATGCATGGCCTTCCTCCATTCATTTTATATGAGTTTAGAGCAATGGGCCACCTTACGTGCATCAACTACATTTATTTGAGACATAAATTCAAAATATACAATTTAAAAAGTGACATTTTCGGGATGATTTTATTTTCCAATTTTGATGTGACTATTGGGGCCTTAAGGGGTTTGTCCATAAATTTGATATTGATGGCCTATCCTCAGGATGAGCCATCAATATCAGATTGGCAAGGGTAGGGCACCCCTCCAGCACTGGAAGCCAGAAGTATACAGCTCAGAACTATACAGTCTATTGTGTAGTGGCTGTAACTGGTAACCGCAGTGATGCTTCCATTTGCTTCAATGGGAGCAGCGCTGCAGTGAGTTACCAGCTCCGTAAACTACACAATGGTAGGAGCTGTGTAGTTCTGGTGTCAGAGCAGATATGCGGGAGTGCATGGTGTTGGACCTGCACTGATCCAATATTGGTAGCCTATACTGCGGATACAAAATACGGTTACAAAATACAGATACAAACTATGGCTACCTGCACATATATCAGTTGAGTCCGGCCAGGTATTTTAGGCTGGGAACTGGACACAACCAATATATTGCACAGCACTTTAGTGCACACATCCAGCGTCTGTACACTGATCGCGCCGGACAGAAAAACTAAGCATGCAGCATTTTTCGGTCTGGTGCATTTTGACATCCATCATCACAACTGATGCGCCATGTATGTGCGTTAAAAATAGTTTTAAAAAAAACAATCTAGAAATGTGGCATTATCATTGTACTGATACAAATAATAAAATTAGGTTATACGATAGTGAAAGACGTAAATAAAGTTCATAAAATAATGTAAAAATTACAGTTTTTTTTTTTACTCTTTCCCCCTAAAATTTAAGTTATTTAATACACTATATATACCCCAAATGATTCCTAAAAACCTACTAGTCTATGTCCAGCATAGACTTCTATGATGCAATATGGAATTCCATGGTGCATGCCGTCATAGAATTCCGTTATGGTCCATGGTAATGGAATCCATTATGGAATTCTTAGATAGCCCGAATGCCAAGTTCGCTCAACACTACCTACAACCCATCCCGCAAAATAAATAAATATTAGAAGGAAAAATTTTAAACGTTATGGTGGAACAGGTTACTGGTCCTTAAGACTAAAATTAATTATGTCACTAAGGGGTTAAAAATGCAATTGTGTCCCCCCCCCCCCCCCAAGTTGTGCACCAACAAGATTTACTTCGGAGACATATTAAAAATCTACAATAAAAAATATGACATTTTTAGGAGGCTTTTCCAATTTTAATGTGACTGTGAGATTCCACATAATTTATTTTTACCTCAATAAGTTTGTTTGCATGTTCACGAAACACTTGGGCATATTCTTTGACCTCTTTCTCATTTCCATTCCTCGCAGCTTCAATCAATACAAGTAGTGGTACATTTGTCTCCAGAAAGGAGTCAGAAACATGATCCATAACAGCTTTACGCAGCTACAAAGTATAAAAATGACGGATTAAAACAAGACAAAGCAAAGAAAGACCAGCTAAAACCCAAATTGGGGGACTTAAAGGGAACCTGTCATCAACTTTATGCTGAACGTACTGAGGGCAGTATAAAGTCGTGACAGAAATGCAGATTTCAGCGGTGTGTCACTCTTGAGCTAATAGTAAGTGGTTGCTGAGAACCAGCATCATAATTATTGCAGCTCAGGCCTTGAAAAGAGTCAAATCTACCAGAGAAGAGTCATAGTTATTCATAACCTCCTGCACTCTAGCCCATCTGCTGATGGTTGGCAGTTCTCTCCTAGAGAGAAAGAGAAAAAACTAGGTAGAAGACTGTCAATCATCAGCAGGTGGGCAGGAGAGCAGGAATTTATGAATAACCATGACTCTTCTCAGGTGGCCAGGACTCTTTTCCAGGCCTAGTCTGCAATGTTTGTGATGTTGGTTCTGGGCAACCACTTACTTTTAACTAATAAATGACAGCCCACTTAAATCAACTCACTTGTCTCTACTTTATTCTGCCGTTAGTATGGGCAACATAACGGTGATGACAGGTTCCCTTTAAAAGGGATTATCCAGGATCTTATTTTATATTGACGGTGTATCATCAAGATAGGCTATGAATATCTGATCGGCATACTCCTGCTGATCACCTTTCCTCAGGCACCTGAAGTAAGTGCTGGAATCACAAAACTCCATTCACTGTATCATGGATGGAGTTACTGGAATACTGGTCCCAATGAAATAAATATGAGTAGCGCTGCAGTAAACAGTTCCTTCAACTACACAATGGAGGGAGCTGTGAACTTCCGGCAGCGGGGCTGAACAGCTGATCAGCAGGAGTGTGGGGATTTGGATCCCTGCCAATCAGATATTAACTTAATAAGAACAATAGACTTTCTTTACTCACATATGAATATATTGGTTATTGTTTTATTACTTACCTGTCTGCGCAGGTCTCGTGTTTTTCTGGTCATCTTGTCTATTGCAGAGTTTAGCGCATCACTTCTTTCCTTTCGTCCAGTCTAAAAAGATATGTATGAAATACAAGAAGTTGTGTAAAATGTAGACACAAATTTTTGTGCTTGACCTATGGACACTATCAGCGCTACTGGTGGGTCAATTTAACAACATGTAATTTATTTTCTGGATAATTTTCTGGAAAACTTAACAACCAGATGGATGATGCTGTGTTCTTTAAGTTCCATTTTCTCCAACTCTCATTCATAACTCTCCCTCTTCTAGCATCCTTGGATGCTGCTAGAACAGACTGCTGGATCAGGTTACTGGTGATGTCAATGTAGCCTTAGTGAAAAGATTTGACTGAAGATATTGCATTGTTATATCCCTGTTAGTCAGTGTAGTTTGTACACATTCCACCGCAAAAGAATGTACTCTTATACCTGTGTTACTGAACAAAAGACATTTTACCACAAACATTGCATTGTTTTATCTGTGTTAGTGAAAGCATTACTGCATCAGACCTGATTCATGATTTATAAAGGGCACCAAAATTGGGCCCGAAACGTTGCTATAACATGTACCACTGATGTTGAAAAATCTATAAAAATACAAATTTTTTGAAGATCATTTGGTGTGCTGTCTCAAAATCCAATATTGAGGACTTGAGAAAGTGGCAATGAGGGCAAATACAGAGCAGGGAATCAAGGTGCCTATCATAATATATCACAAACTAATAAAAGTGGCAGGAAGGATGAGGATCGTGATGATTTCTGTGTGTTGGACAGGACCTGGGAGTCATATTAGGGTGCTGAGAAGGTGATATCTTCTTTCTCCGGCAGCCGGTCCACATTCCCAAGCAGTACAGTGTACTTGCCATCATCAGCTACTTGTTCTCCTGCTCAGAATCCTCCACTGTTAGACATACATAACTGTTTGCGACCAGCAATTTGCTTGTGAGCAAACTCCCACCTGGCCAAGTTGCCAGTGCAGTTGCTGCCATGCCACTTACTTGTGGTAAGGGTGGCGCATTTCTGCACCTTTAACCAAAATTTCATTCTGTGGCATGATATTTATACTTTTAACCAGCTATCCATTTATTTATTTTTCAAAACAATTGTTCAATTTGTAAAATTGCAATTCTCACTGTGCAGCAAGGTGTTACCATGGATACCTGGGCAGGGACAATATATGACTTTTACAGCCCAGTAGTTCAATGTTTTTTGCAGCAATGGGGAGGCAGCACCAAGGCTAGGTTCTAATGGCACCCCCACGTTTGTGTCAGTTTGGCTCACACACCAGACTATTATGTGCCTCATCCACATCTTACTCCATAGAGAAGCTCTCATCCTCAACAGAAGCAGGGCAGAGTGTCTCTCCTACTCCTCCTCAATCCTATCATGTGTGTAAAGTGAAAGGTTACAATGCCATGTAAGAGCTGATCATCCAGAGAGAGAGGAGACACACAGCCAATAACTTGCTACAGTGCATCAAGCAAACACATGCTCCCTGCATGGAACATGTGATAAACGAGATTTTTGTAAAACTTACCAGTAAAATCTCTTTCTCACTCTTCATTGGGGACACTGAAACCGTGGGTATAGCTATGTCCTCTAGGAGGCGTTGACACTGGGCAGAAGTTGTTAGCCGTTCCCACTGTAGCTATACCCCCTCCAGCCTGGAGAAAGAGCTTCAGTTTGTGCACAAGCAGTAGGAGAAGCAAGTTAATCAATGAAATAAACGTGGAACACCAACCGCAAGATCTTGGCAGATCCCTGCATCACCGCAGAGCTGCGTTTACCCCCCTGGTGGTTGATGTACGCCACCGCCGTGGCGTTGTCCGACTGAACTCTGACTGGGCGAGCCCTTAGGAGATGGGTTCAGTGCCGGAGGGATAGAAGAATCGCCCTGAGCTTCAGGAGATTGATCGGAAGCTTGGACTCTGACCGAGATCATGTGCCTTGGACTGTCCTAGGAGGGAAAACCCCTCCCCAACCTTGCAGACTGGAGTTGGTGGTAACAACTATCCAGTACATTGGAAGGAAGTATTTTCCCAGAACTGGAACCGACAGCCACCAACAGAGGGACAACCTCACCTGAGAAGAGAGGCGGATGGGACAGTCCAGACTCTCAGACGATTTGTCCCAGGAGGACAGGATTGCTCTCTGGAACGTGTGAGAGTGGAACTGGGCAAAGGGAATCGAAGGCGACCATCTCCTCTAACACCTTCATGCAGAGGCGGATGGTTGGGAGCCTGCAGGAACCGGAGAGATGACTTCCCGGTCTAGGACTGAATGGCCTGGGAGAGAAGGCGGCCACCCGCTCAGGGTCCCGTGGAGGACGGGATTGGAAAAAGTTGTCTGGGGGGAGGAACGAGAACTCAATGTACCCTGAAGATACAATTTCGATTGCCCAAGCGTCTGAGACGTGGGTCCGCCAGACATCCTGAAAGAGGAGGCGGCCCCCCAGGTTGAGGAGTGCTTACCCCCCTCCCCCCGCAGAAGAGCTCGGAAACTAGGGCCTACCACGGGAGGAACCTGACCCGGCGTGCGATCTCTAGGTTGTGGGAGATAGGTGCTCTTACCTCCCATGGCCTCGGAAATAATTTCATCCAGCCGGGTCCCAAAGAGATGAGCCCCCGCGAAGAGAAGTGCGGTTAGGGAGCGCTTGGAAGTTGCGTCCGCTGCCCACGCTTGTGGCATAAGGTGACTGCAAGCGCAGAAGAGTGCGCAATGAGGGTGCCTGCGTCCAAAGACGCCTCGGAGAGGAACTTCCCCGCCTGGGTGATCAGCTGTGCCAAGGCCCTGACCAGGGACTTCGGAGACCAGGTTCTGGTCCAGCTGGCTGCCCCACTCAGAGATCGCCTTTGCCACCGCCTGTAGCTGCAAGGAGGGATTTCGTCAAGGATTCCATCCAGCGATCTTCAGGGGTCTGAAGGGAGGATCCATGGGCTACATGAATAGCCGTATTTTTGGCTAGCCGTGCCACTGGCGGGTTGACCTTGGGAGGGGATGCCCACGTGGACACACAATACGCTGGGAATAGATATAAAACATCCAGCTTCTTAGGGGTGGTAAAGCGCACGTCTGGGTGATCCCAAGCTTTAGAAACCACTGCAGAAAAATCATTATGGCGAGGAAACACCTTTGAGGCCTGTTTTGGATGGAAAAAGGAGACCCTCTGTTGGTCAGTGGAGGGGGAAACATCCTGTACCTGAAAGGGTTCAAGGATAGCAGCAATGAGGCTATGGTGGAGGCAAACTTGGAAGGCTGCTCCGTATTCCTGTCCAAATCAGAATTCTCTACCTCCCCTTCAGACGATAGGTTCCCAGGGGAAGAAAAGCCTGAGTGAGATCTTACATGGGGTGGAGAGGGAGATGTGTCTGAGGAGGAAACATGTCCTGCTCTAGGACGCTTTTGTGATTGCCGTGCACTGGCGGGCTCACTAGAGGCAAGTGCCCCAGGGGGGTCACCCGAGCAAGAAGCTCTGGAGGGTGCATCTGAGGGAGGTGCAGCCTGCGCTTGTGGCGGATTCTCAACCGAGCGACCCACTATAGATAGTGTGGATTGGGAGATTTTAGAGAGGTTTTCTACCGCCTGAGAGAGGGTTTTGGCCCAATCTGGCAACTTAGATACGAGAGGGGAAGGTGGCAGTACAGCCTCTGCCTGAATGCCTGACAAGCAGTGCAGACAGTATCTGGTTGCCCGCAAGGGAATTTTGCCTGACACATGGAGCAGAAAAATGGACAGCTATTGGCAGCTTAGGGTGAGCACCAGACATGGGGGATCAGACCTGATGGTTAACCCAGAAAAAACAACACCTTGAGGCTGGAGAGGGTACAGTGACCTGAGGAGAGAGGGGACAAGAGTTCCTACCAGAGCCAGGAAAACGAGCTGCCGCCGGAGGAGGATGCCGGCCTAAGAAGAACTTCCTTTAGCGCTGTGGCGGGAAGAGAAGGTTCCGCCCCCTCAGGCCCCGCTCCACCTCAGGCCTTCTTACTGCTGCCTCAGCACGCGCGCCCGTCCTGTAACCCCCGCAGCGCCGCCTGTCACCGTTCTCCACCGGAGATTGTGACTATACCCGCCAGCTGGGTGCCCTCTGGAGGGCCGAGTGCTCTCCCCCGTACTGTTCTCTACCTCCCCCAATAACTGGGTGGACCGTCCAGAGACCCGGCCAGAATGCTTCTCCATAAAACCACCCCCCGCCAAACCGAGTCACGCAGGAGACCGTAAGAGGGGGGGGGCTGGGATGGCCGGAAGCAGGTATCACTTATCTTGTCTGCCGACCATCTTCACCCTTCTTCTGCCTCCAGCAGAGTCACCTCTTCAGTTACTGGCACTGTAGTGGCAGGACACTGGAAGAGGGACTTGGATAGGTGACCCTTCGGCTGGCGGGATGCAGGGTAACGAGGCTGCCCTGGTCCACCTTGTCTTCTTGTGGGGGAAGAGGCAGTGTGGCGGACCAACACTGGCATGCTCCCCCGGGAGAACAGGGAGGCTAGGCGACCACTGTTTTCCACCTGAAAAAAAAAAAAAAAAAAAAAATAAAAGAAAAGAAAAGAAAAAAAAATCTTTCAGGAAGAATCTTCACCCCCCCCTGCAAAAAAAGGGGTTAGTCAGCACCTCCCAGTGCGCAGGTGCACGCCGCCATGGCAAAGACCTTGAGGGAAAAAAAAAAAAAGACAATGCAGCAGCTCTCTGCAAATCAGATAAAGTACAATAATGCCAAAAATTATAGTGCTAATGCTACGCTTATTTATAAAGTGAGATGCTTGGCCAATGCATTTTGTACAAAACTATCTGAGCCGTACGTCAAGGCGATCTCTGTTAGACGGGTCCTAACACTAAATATTACCTGTTATGCGCCATAATGGCCGCATAAAGTTCAGGGAGTGTTGGATCCACATGAATGCTGGATCCACTCTGCTTTTTACCATTGGAAACTATCTGGCACAAGGAAAGGTTTAGAGTGGGCTCGGCATGCATGTTGGTACCTGCATCCCTTGTAAGGGAGGCCATTATGGCACCACATTTTTTTAAAAAGCAGAGTGGATCCAGCATGCATGTGGATCCAACACTCCCTGAACTTTATGGCAGCTATTATGGCACATAACAGGTAGTATTTAGTGTTAGGACCCGTGTAGCAGAGATTGCCTTGACGTACGGCAGACGGGCTCAGATGGTTTTGTACAAAATGCATTGGCCAAGCATGTCACTTTATAAATAAGCGTAGCATTAGCACTATAATTTTTGGCATTATTGTACTTTATCTGATTTGCAGGGTGCTGCTGCATTGTCTCTTTCATAATTGGTTGCTATGACGTTGTGCGCTTTGTGCCGCCGCAGTACAGTAATACACTCGTATGATCTATATGAGTGCATTATTCAGGGATCTCAAGTCTCCCGGACGTTCAGGGAGTCTCCCGCTATTAGATAGCGGCTCCCTGACGCCCGCAAGTGAGACAATAGGTCGCAGTAAACCTTTCTGGCACCTGTAGCAGTGTCTCGGCGCGTGCGCGCTGTACAGTGCATAAAGAAGCCGATGCAGTTCGCAACGTCGCATCTGAGCCTGTGCGCACGTGTGGGATGATCTCAAAGAGGGAGAAGGGGGAGAGAGGAGGGAGAGGGAGGCGGGGAGAGGCGGCACTTAAGACTCAGTCACTGACTGTTGTTTGCCAAAAGAGAGAGGGTCGTGAGTCAGAGTGACGCAGTAACGATCACTCAGCAGTGAGAGAGCTCAGCACCATGGCAGAATCTGCAAGTAAAAAAAAAAGTTGTACAAAACGCACTTCACCCCTGACTACACTAAAGTGTACCCTTGTCTAATAGAAAAAATAATGAAAGTGTAGCTTGCTGCACTGTTTGCAACAGTGATTTTTCAATTTCCCATGGTGGGTTAAATGACTGTAAGAGACATGTTGAGGTAAGTAACTTTAATTATGTGTGACACTTTACAGTTTACCCTTTAGGCAAAAAAGGAAAAAGTCCTTGGTCAGACTCTTTTTCCTTTTTTGCACCCATGTTATAATCCATTTTAGGCCTTAAAATTAGTTCAAACCCCAAAACATTGCATATTTTCTGAAAGCAAAGACCCTTTAGAATAAAATAGTGGCAGTTGCAAATTTGTATGTTGCATGATATTAGCGCAACGTATTATTAAACCCAAAACGTTTGTGAAAAATGCACTTAAGTTAAATGCAGTGCCCAATGCACAATACAATACCAATTGTTTTTACAAGATATAAAAGATGAGGTTATAATGAGTAAATAGATACCCAATATGCACAGGTTAAAAATTGTGTGCGTCCGTGAAACTGCGACAAAATTCAATACCCCCAAAAAGTCCATTACATAACACAATATAAAAAGGGTACACCTTATGCTTTTATTTCTTTTAGGGACTTCAGCATATTAGGAAGGCTAAGCACAGGGAAGGCTGCTCAAGTATTTCACAGTTCTTTTCAGCAGAAAACCAAAGTCTGACAGAGAAGGTCACTAGAGCTGAGGTATACTTTACATCTTTCGTTGCTGAGCATAGCCTGCCATTCCAGGTGTGTAAGCACACAGGCAAGCTATTCAGGAAAAGATTTCCCGATTCAGAAATAGCAAAAAAACTATGCCTGTTCATCAACAAAGACAGCAGCTATC
Source organism: Bufo gargarizans (assembly GCF_014858855.1). Lineage (NCBI taxonomy): Eukaryota > Metazoa > Chordata > Amphibia > Anura > Bufonidae > Bufo > Bufo gargarizans. The sequence continues at coordinate 415,767,757 of NC_058081.1, forward strand.
GTGAACATGGCACTGGAACCTGAATGTTCAGAGGAACTGTACAAGTTCATTAGGATAGAAAAAAGACCATATAGTATTTTGGTTGACGAAAGCAATGATATCATGTGTGAGAAGGAATGTGCCATTTTAGTCAGGTACTACAATGAAACACAGGATAAGGTAACAGTTGGATTTGTAGAGATGCCAGTGTGCAATGATGCCACAGCTGCAAATATATTCAACTCCATTGCGTCATCCATGCATGACAAAGCCCTTGAATGGTCTAATTGTGTAGGATTTAGCAGTGATAACTGCAATGTTATGATTGGCAAAAACAACTCTGTATTGTCAAGAGTGAAAGCACAGGCCCCCTCATATTTACAGTGTTGGCTGTCCAAGTCACCTGGTCAACATTTGTGCCAAAACTGCGGCTAAGGAGCTTTCAATGTCACCTGAAGAACTTCTCATTGACATCTATTACTACTTTGAGAAAAGTTCTAAGAGAAGAGAAGACCTAAAACAGTTTCAAGAGTTCTGCAATGTTGCCCAGCAGAGAGTACAAAAGCATTGTCCTACACGCTGGCTTTCTTTAGGAAAAGGTTTGGACCATCTGCTCCACCAATGGCCAGCTTTTCTATCATATTTTAAATCAAAAAGTGAGAATCTGAAGTCATCTAATATTCTGAAAAGGCTGAAATGATCCCCAAATGAAACTATATGCATGCTTTTTACATAATGTAATAATTAAAATGCTTTGACAAATTCAATTTGATATTTCAAAATAAGGCACTTATCCTCTTCAAGTTGAATCAGAGCATACAAGAGCTCCTGCATGACATGGCAAGCAGTTTTCTTAAGTCGAAGGTATTGAGAGAAAACAACATTCGGGAAATAGATGTAAGCAACACTGAAATTTACCTTCCAGATAAAGAGCTATTTGTTGGGTACCTGGCCAGGATGCAATTGCTGAGTGAGGAAGGACAAGAGATGCCCCCTTACAAGACAAAGCAATTCTTTAAAGATGTCAGAGCATTCTATGTCAGGAGCATTAAAAAAATCTTGGAGAAGTTCCTAATGAGAGACCAAGTCTTGAAGAATCTGTCAGTGGTTAAAATGGAAAACCAAGATGAGGTGAAACCAGAGCAAATTTTGATTTTGGCAGAGATTTCCAAATGTGATCAAGGCAGATGCCAGAGAACAGCTCCACTTGGAAGTCCTGGATTTTCGTTCAGTAGAATTTGTTAAAAATCGATTTTTGAAATATGTAAATTACCTTGCTACCAGCAAGTAGGGCGGCTACTTGCTGGTAGCAGCCGCATCCTCCGATGGTAATGACGCCCCTCTGCTTGTTGATTGACAGATCCCATCCGCTGGCCCTTTCTCTGCTGGCCCTGCCTGTTTTGATTCAATATCTGGCGCCTGCGCCGCGGCCGTACCTCTCTTCAATCTGCGCAGGCGCACTGAGAGGCGGCCACTCGCTTGGCCGCTCGCTCCTCAATGCGCCTGCGCCGGGTGTAGATGTGACGTCATCGACGCAGGCGCATTGAGGATGGAGCGGCCGCCTCTCAGTGCGCCTGCGCAGATTGAAGAGGGGTACGGCCGCGGCGCAGGCGCCAGATATTGAATCAAAACAGGCAGGGCCAGCAGAGAAAGGGCCAGCGGACGGGATCTGTCAATCAAAAAGCAGAGGGGGCGTCATTACCATTGGAGGATGCGGCTGCTACCAGCAAGTAGCCGCCCTACTTGCTGGTAGCAAGGTAATTTACATATTTCAAAAATCGATTTTTAACAAATTCTACTGAACGAAAATCATTAATTAGCTTATGTATGATGAGATCGCAGTGTAGGGATTATTAGTAAAGAAAAAAAAAGAAAAAACGGTTTAATGGGGTGACAGAAGCCCTTTAAAGAGCTCTGCCAGCTGATGAAGTTGCTTTTGGTGCTGCCAAATTCTAATTGTGATGTGGAAAGGGCATTCAGCATTGTGCGTTACATTAAGACGGAATTCAGAAGTCAGCTGTCTCACAAAAATCTTGTGAATCTGATGTCTTGCAAAATTAACTAATTTATTGACACAGACTGCTACGAGGTTGAGACAAAATGCTGAAATCTGCCAAACAAGCTACTACACAGTACAATGAAAGTTAGCAAAAAAAATTGAAAAGCTATTTCTTCCTGTGTCGTAACTGGATTTTGTAGATTGTTATAACACATGGCCAGACCTGGTGCGGTGTAATCTACACCTTGAGATGTTACTGTTCTGGTTTCTTTTTTGTCATACATTATGTAATGTTATATATATGTTTGGAAAATGTAATAAAAAGTTTGTGAAAGAAAAAAGAAAAGAAAACCTCCCTGAAATGAGAAGTGCACCTCCCTGAAATGAGTTTTTGCAGGTTGGGATGTCTGCATTACTTTACTGCTGCGGTGCCACAAAGTGCACGGCGTCATAGCAACCAATGACGCCGTGTTCTCCTGCACTAAGCAGGATGCCAGTCCTGTATCTCACGGACCGTGTTCCAAGGATGTGTGAATGAAGCCTAACAGGAATCAGCAAATGGAGACGTACCATCTCAACACCCAAGTTCAGTGCTGCTTAGACTCTGCATTTCTCTGGCTCATATCGTGTTCCCTGGCCCTATGGACTTCTGGGCATGCAGATTGGAGCAGTGGCCGGAACTGACTCTGTGTGCTTTCTCTGTACTGTCTTGACCATCCTCCAATATCATTTCAGAGACTGTTTTAAGAGCAGCAGATAGCATTGTTACATCCGAACAAGGTTATCCTCCACCTGTGTACAAAGCATCATTTTTGTCAAAATGAACGATGCATGGCTCCATGAGGATTTTCACACACCTCCGGCTGAGGAACAGACCTGTCCTTGCTGAATATGCCTCATCATGCCACTGCCTACCAATATTTTCCATTCCATATGGCTGCTGCCACCATGCCACTGCCGCTGGTTTGCCTACCATCATCTTCCATATTATATGGATGCTGCTAAGCCCCCTATTGCCACTTCAATTACAGCTACACAGCGGTCACTATTACTACCCCTAAACAACCACACACACACACACACCTACTGCCCTGTCTGTTCCATGCTGTGCTGCTACCACTACTATTTCGGCCACATGCCACTATTACCCTACCCTTTCTACATCCACACAGTAATGCTGCTGCCAAATAAAAAAGGGAGAATGTTTCTAGGCTAGTTCAAAACAAGCCACAATTTCTTCTGACAATTAAAACACGTGTATGACTAGAGACAGAGATTCTGTCCCCATTAATGCATATTTTTTGTCGTGTGTGCATAACAAGCCATTGTTTCTTATGACATTAAAGTGTGCATAAATTGGGGCAGAGATCTGCCCCAGTAAAGGCATCATTTTTGGACTCTTGATCACAACAAGCCACTATTTTTCCAAAACACCATCTGCCCCAATAAGGGACAATTTTGGAAGCTTTATAATATGAAAAAGCCTAACATGTGTAACAGTGCACTATGTTTGTTAACATGTTAACACCATCAGCCATGCAGTTACTCATACAGACGTGGACAAAATTGTTGGTACCCTTTGGTCAATGAAAGAAAAAGTCACAATGGTCACAGAAATAACTTTAATCTGACAAAAGTAATAATAAATTAAAATTCTATAAATGTTAACCAATGAAAGTCAGACATTGTTTTTCAACCATGCTTCAACAGAATTATGTAAAAAAATAAACTCATGAAACAGGCATGGACAAAAATGATGGTACCCCTAGAAAACACAGAACATAATGTGACCAAAGGGACATGTTAATTCAAGATGTGTCCACTAATTAGCATCACAGGTGTCTACAACCTTGTAATCAGCCATTGGGCCTATATATATGGCTCCAGGTAATCACTGTGTTGTTTGGTGATATGGTGTGTACCACACTCGACATGGACCAGAGGAAGCAAAGGAAAGAGCTGTCTCAAGAGATCAGAAAGAAAATTATAGACAAGCATGTTAAAGGTAAAGGCTATAAGACCATCTCCAAGCAACTAGATGTTCCTGTGAGTACAGTTGCACATATTATTCATAAGTTTAAGATCCATGGGACTGTAGCCAACCTCCCTGGACGTGGCCGCAGGAGGAAAATTGATGACAAATCTAAGAGACGGATAATCCGAATGGTAACAAAAGAGCCTAGAAAGACTTCTAAAGAGATTCAAGGTGAACTTCATGCTCAAGGAACATCAGTGTCAGATCGCACCATCCGTCGTTGTTTGAGCCAAAGTGGACTACATGGGAGACGACCAAGGAGGACACCATTGTTGAAAACGAATCATAAAAAAGCAAGACTGGAATATGCCAAACTACATGTTGACAAGCCACAAAGCTTCTGGGAGAATGTCCTGTGGACAGATGAGACAAAAATCGAAGTTTTTGCCAAGGCACATCAGCTGTATGTTCACAGACGAAAAAATGAAGCATATCAAGAAAAGAACACTGTCCCTACTGTGAAACATGGAGGAGGCTCTGTTATGTTCTGGGGCTGCTTTGCTGCGTCTGGCACAGGGTGTCTTGAATCTGTGCAGGGTACAATGAAATCTCAAGACTATCAAGGAATTCTAGAGAGAAATGTACTAGCCAGTGTCAGAAAGCTTGGTCTCAGTCGCAGGTCATGGGTCTTGCAACAGGACAATGACCCAAAACACACCGCTAAAAACACCCAAGAATGGCTAAGAGGAAAAAATTGGACTATTCTAAAGTGGCCTTCTATGAGCCCTGACCTCAATCCTATTGAGCATCTTTGGAAGGAGCTGAAACATGCAGTCTGGAAAAGGCACCCTTCAAACCGGACACAACTGGAGCAGTTTGCTCATGAGGAGTGGGCCAAAATACCTGCTGAGAGGTGCAGATGTCTCATTGACAGTTACAGGAAGCGTTTGATTGCAGTGATTGCCTCAAAAGGTTGCGCAACAAAATATTAAGTTAGGGGTACCATCATTTTTGTCCATGCCTGTTTCATGAGTTTATTTTTTTACATAATTCTGTTGAAGCATGGTTGAAAAACAATGTCTGACTTTCATTGGTTAACATTTAGAGAATTTTAATTTATTATTACTTTTGTCAGATTAAAGTTATTTCTGTGACCATTGTGACTTTTTCTTTCATTGACCAAAGGGTACCAACAATTTTGTCCACGTCTGTATATATGAATGTCAGTGTTACTGGCATTATTTGCTATTGCTGTCATTGCATTCAAGAGCTTAAGGGGGGAGGGGAAGGAGAGGTATTTTTTTTTTTTTTTTAAGTTAACCTAAAAATATGAAAAAGAATGAGTCTTAGGAGACCTCGGGATGCCATACACCAATTTTCAGGCTATTTGGTGCATATATGATTTGTGTAGAATTTATTTGGAGACTAATCAAAATTTTTGAAAAATTCAACGAATTTAGACACTAAAGGAATTTCAATAAGTTCGTATAGCGAGCTTATAAGTGATGTAGTGTCAATTTAAGAATGTTTACCATACGTACTAAAGTAGCAGGGAAACTTGCATTTGGAAAAATAAAGTAAAATAATTAACATTATTACAGTGGAACTTTCATGTCTGAAATGTTTCCCCAGTAATGAAATAGCATACATTTGCAATGCGCTTTCTAACAGGGACTCAAAGTGCAGGTATAGTTGTGTGGCTGAGGTGACTCCCTGGGAAGTCAGTGACTGCTGTGTGGCTGAGGCGACTCCCTGGGAAGTCAGTGGCTGCTGTGTGGCTGAGGTGACTCCCTGGGAAGTCAGTGGCTGCTGTGTGGCTGAGGTGACTCCCTGGGAAGTCAGTGGCTGCTGTGTGGCTGAGGTGACTCCCTGGGAAATCAGTGGCTGCTGTGTGGCTGAGGTGACTCCCTGGGAAGTCAGTGGCTGCTGTGTGGCTGAGGTGACTCCCTGGGAAGTCAGTGGCTGCTGTGTGGCTGAGGTGACTCCCTGGGAAGTCAGTGGCTGCTGTGTGGCTGAGGTGACTCCCTGGGAAGTCAGTGGCTGCTGTGTGGCTGAGGTGACTCCCTGGGAAGTCAGTGGCTGCTGTGTGGCTGAGGTGACACCCTGGGAAGTCAATGGTTGCCATATGGGCGCTCAACCCCATCACACACTAGGATCAATTTTGCAGGAAGCCAATTTCACTATTTGGATATTTTTTGGAGTGTTGGAGGAAACCAGAGTACCTGGAGGGTTTATGCCAGATTATAGATAGCATACTGGTACATTTCCTCATAACCTTACAGATGGACTACTGTAATGCCCTAAATCAGTGATGGCTAACCTTTTAGAGTCAGAGTGCCCAAACCGCAACCTAAAACCCACTTATATTACGGCAATTTAAATTGAATACTACAGTCCCATATAGTATATCTTCCATGTACTTTATCATTTAGCTATAATAGCCTGCCTACACTCAATGTGCTGCCTGCGTTGCTCATAGTGCGCCCTACACTGATGAATGGCAGGAAAAGCCCAAGGCATATTGGTACACCTTAGACTTTTTCCAGGGCATAGGTGCCCACAGAGAGGGCTTCGAGGAGTCCCCACTGCTGCCATATATGTAGGCCTCCCAGACGAAGCAATATGCCGCCTCCAGCTAGTTCAAAATGCTGTAGCGGGATTAATAACCAATCAGCCCCGGCATGCTCCCATAACACCCATCTTCCACTGTCTGCACTTGCAAATAAAATGGAGGACAACTTTTAAAATCTGCAGACTTTTAAAGTCATGAATAACTTAGGGTCAACTACTGTAGCCCTACACTCCTTGTACCCTTAGATCAGCAGCCTCCACCACAAAACTTTTGGAGCAAGAGCATTCTGTCATGCAGACCACACTCAGTGGAATACACTAACCGGGTATATAATCACTGGACTCTTAAAATAAATAAATAATAATAAGACTCAAAACACACCTATTTAGTTTGGCATTTGAGGGCAAATAACAAATTAGCTTGAAGTACTTCCTCACATGGAATTATCACAAACTAATTGTCTGCTCCTGGACTCCTTGGTGAGAAAAGCTCATCACAAATGTTTGTTGTTATATAGATTTGATTATTTTACACACTGGCAAATATGCAAGAAATTTATTAAGAGGCCTGTGCTTCTTAACAAATATGCCACATTTATTACAGCACATTTTTATATATTTTTTTAATTATTAAGACTGGCATACGAAATGCCAGTCTTCATTTATCTCCCCCCCATCCCCCTTCTGGCCCCCAAGTTTCCCCTTTAACTCCTAGTCCTGATGTGTACAAATTTCATAAGATGGGCAGATATCTGTTTATCAAAACTAGGGAACCCTGCGGATATGAATTAAAGGACAAATCTGCTACTACCCCTGGTTATCACCTCATTGCCCAGTCACTAACACAACATGTGCCTGATTAACTGAGGGGCAGCTCTAGAAACTGGTGTCAAGGGCAAAGTGTAACATGACTTTAACAAAAATGTGTTCACAAGGTTGGGGTCAGATCTAAGTATGAGCTGTGTATTAAATGTCTTCCTACCCTCAAGGAAGTATAGCACACTTGTATGAATTGTAACTACGTATTATGGTCTGTTATTTTACTTTATGGTCTTGCTAGTTCTGTGCGAATTTAATTTGTTCCCTCTGTGTGCATTGTACCTTTTATAATGAAGCTTAAAACTTTAAATGGGTTGTACAAGATAACTATAAATTTGTCTCATGCTCCCAAAATGCCTTAAAAATGGTCATATTCTCACCTTGCTCTCTGGCACTGGTCCAGTCCTCCTCCCACTGTTTGTAGTCAAAGCTGCAGGTGTGGTGTCAAATATATGGCACATGACCACTGCAGCCAGTGTTTGGCTATATACCACAGAGGACAGCGATTGGCTGCAAGTTAGTCCTCTTTCACACGACCGTATGGCTTTTTCAGTGTTTTAAGGTCCGTTTTTCACGGATCAGTTTTTTGTTTCCGTTTCTGTTCAGTTTTTCCGTATGGCATATACAGTATATAGTAATTACATAGAAAAAATTGGGCTGACATAACATTTTCAATAGATGGTTCCGCAAAAACGGAACAGATACAGAAGACATACGGATGCATTTCCGTATGTGTTCCTTTTTTTTGCGGACCTATTGACTTGAATGGAGCCACGGAACGTGATTTTCAGGCAATAATAGGACATGTTCTATCTTTCAACGGAACGGAAACTGAAAGCATACGGAGTACATTCCGTTTGTTTTGCGGAACCATTTAAATGAATGGTTCCGTATAAGGAACGCAAAAAACGGCCCGTATACGGAACGCAAAAACGTTTGTGAGAGCGAGACCTTAGTTGTATATGTGTACATTACAGCTGCAGTTTTATATACAAACAGCGAGAGGAGGAACAGATCTGCGGCACAGAGAACAGAGCCAGGAAAAAAAAGCATATAAATGATCATTCATATGCATGATACTACCTCTATAAAAACAACTCTAACAAGTATGCTACCCTATATGAGGGAAGCATGGGATACTTGAAAGAGTTGCTGAAATGTACCACTAAAAAGAAGATTCGACAAAAAGACAAACATCTAAATAAATTCCAAAAATGCATGGTAGTATGTTTTTACACTACCATGTGAAGAACAATCAAACAAATGTATGACTTTCTCATGTTTTGTTTTTCTTTTTTTTGTATTAATTATTATCCAACTCATGTTTCAAGGTCTTTCAAAGGGTCGAGCATTGACTTATAGGATCTGGTAGCATTAGAGACAGAGCTCGTCAAGATCTCATTTGCATACCCTCTTCCCAGAATTCCAGAAGACAGTTACCTGGCCTTTAAAGGGATTCCGTCACCTCTTTTTACCCTATAGAGATGCGGACATGCACGGCTAGATCGCCGCTAGCATGTCTGCAATATAACTGTCCCATATCTGAGTGGTTTTATTGAGTGTAAAAAAATTATTTTATATATATATATATATATATATATATATATATGTAAATGAGCCTGGTAAGGAGCCCAAGCGGCTGTACCAACCTTCTTGGAGCCCAGCCACCCCCCCCCCTGTGAAGGAGCCCAGCACCGACTGTATGCTCGCGGTGTGCGAGCCCATGCATGCGCAGTTCCTTCCCTGAGGCTGATGCCAGCACAGGGAAGGAACACTATGTCGGCACTGCGCATCGCGAGATTACAGCGATCTGACTTCGTGAGCAAGGAGGAGATTCGTGGATACAGGCGGTGCTGGGCTCCTTCACAGGGGAGGGGTGGCTGGGCTCCAGAACAGTTAGTCCAGCCCCTTGGGCTCCTTACCAGGCTGATTTACATATATATAAAATCATTTTTTACACTCAATAAAATTCAGAAATATGGGACAGGTATATTGAAGACACGACCGCGGGGATCTAGCCGTGCATGTCCGCATCTCTATAGGGTAAAAAGAGGTGACAGAGTCCCTTTAAGACTCCTTATGCTGATTAAGGTGTTCTCCATAAGGTGATATAGTATCCCACAAATCCTGACCTAGACCTCTCACCCAGGTAAGCCAGTACTCTCTGCTCTGCACTGATGAGGGGTAATCACCCCAAAACAGTTGTCTGCAGATGGGCTGCTGGCTTAATAATTATCCATAAAATTATATTATCATTAACTTGGTAGCATTAGAGGCAGAGCTAGTTGCATATATTATTTTCTGTTCCTATCAGACCAGTTCTTTTATTAGTTACAAGAAAAAAGTTCCCTTATTTGCTTGAACGGAATACCACTTAACAGTAAGAAATAAGTAAAAGTCCTTACATTTCCCATATATTCTGACAGAAGATCCTGCAAAGCCTGTCGAACAGAATTACATTCAGCTACTATTCGCTCCCGGCGGTCATCACGGGTGCAAGAGGAGTCAGCCATAAGAGCAGCTCCACTGATGATACTTTCTAATCGTTCCTCCAATGATGGTCTGAATCTCTCTTCACTGAAGCCAAGAGGATCCACAATGATTTGTTTCTGAAAACATGCAACAAAAAATAGTTAGGAAATCATTTTACTTAACCAATAAATGTGTTAAAAAATTATATAGATGTGACATCTTTCTCAGTTTGCAAATTGTTTTCTCTCTTTCCCTACCTTCAGACTTTCTGTAAATGTTCAGAATCCTTATGTCTTCTTTCACACTACCATTATGAGTTCTGGCAAAGAACAACCTGCCGGACCTCTCAGACTATAATCAGGGGCAGACTGGCTATAGACCCTACAGGGAAATTTCCCGGTGGGTAGATCCTAGGGAGCCGCCCAAACCCTCATGAGTGCATAGCGATCTGACGCTCTCAGCATTAACGCTAGGTGCATTAGGTACTTATGCAACTGGCTGGAAAGGAGCCTCCTGCATTCAACTGTAGTGCAGCTGGGGCGACAGTATTTTAGGCTGGACTGTGGTATTTGGTATTCCTCCCTCACTCAGTTCAGTCATTTGTCAGCAGCACACACAGGGAGATGTGCTGCCAAATAATTCCTCTTTCACCATGATGGGTAACAAGGAAGGGAGAGGCGCTGATAAACAAGCATATTCAGGATGATTAGGCTCACCTTATGTGGTTGTGCAAACGTAGGCACAACCCTAGTGTACACTGGTGGTAGCTGGAGGTCGGGTCTGCCAGTGTCGTCTAATCCTCACTAGAACGGGTTGCCAGCCCCTGGGAGGTATGGTAAGTAATGATACTGAAAAGGGTGGGGTCTACATGGAGACCCACACCCTCCGTGAAGGCACTTTGTCGGTGCAACTGAACGACCAGGCGAATAAGGATGTGAACTGTTTATTCAAGGATAGTCATCCTTAATCGCCTGGTCGTTCAGTTGCGCCTTCAAGTGCCTTCACGGAGGGTGTGGGTCTCCACGTAGGCCCCACCCTTTTCAGTATCTTTCACCATGATGAATGATGTAAATTAGCTGATAAATGCCTGCTTGATTATTTCTTAGCTGGTCGGTGGTAAGATTATATGTGACAATTATCGCAAACAAGTGTTCCTATCATGCTCCCACATGGAGTGTGTTTTCCCACAGTGGATAATTTTGTATGAAATTAGCCTAAGTGAACGGCTAGATAAAATAAAATATTTACATCAAAATTGTTTAGCGCAATAGCTAGCTCTCCTCCTCCATGCTGTGCAGCGATTTCCTCAGATGATGTGGCTTGTGCTGCATTAGAGATGCCAGTGACTGCTTGCTGGAGTTGTTTATAGATCAAGTCCCTGTTTGCTTTGTAAGCAGCTACATCAGGATGTTGCAGACATGCTTGGGAAGCAGTATAAAGAATTGGAATATTCTTCTGCAGGATTCCACGAGCTGCAGCCATCTGATCTCTGTGCCCCACATCTTTCAGCTCCTAAAATGAAATAAAAAACCCACACAATTGACAAAATAGAAAAAAAAAGCCTATGAAACTATAAGCCAGTGGAGTCTAGTGGAACAAGGCACAAAGAATAAAATAATCCAAACGCTGCTGATAGACAGTGAAAAACAAATCCCCTCAAGTAGATTTAGCAGACTAAATACAAATACATTGTCATATACTGTATAACCTCAAATGCCCCTCTCACGCTGGCAGTACTCAGTGTGTGTAAGGAGGTTATCACCCAGGGGTTAGGCTACTTTATGGTTCTGACATCCGGCATGAGATCTCAAGACCACAGCAAACCGCTTCTGTTATAATAATACAACTGGCTGCATCCGTTCAGAACGAATATATCGAAAAAAGAAAAAAAAAAAAAAACGGATCTGGCTCCATTGACTTACATGGTTTTTGGTGCTGGATTTGGCATCTTAAGTTTCCAATGAAGCATACAAAAACGCTGCTTGCAGTAATTTTTTGTGTCCGGCATGGGAACGCAACAAACCGGAAAGGAATGCAGTCTGGTGCACTCCATAAAGGTTTGTTCCGTTTTTGAGACCCTGGTCCTGATCTCAAAACCGGACAGCACAATGCAGATCTGAAAGTAGCTTTACTTTTATGTATCATTTATTTTCATTATATTTCAAGCATGTGGCAAGGATTGTGAAGGATTTTTCCTTTTACTATTAAAGGAGTGTCACCAGCGACCTCCCTATCTAATTATCTGCATAGACACATTGCTGTAGTTCAGCTAATTAAAGGTCCCTTTACACAGGACGATATTACAGCAGATTGTCAGGAAGGAAGCATTCCTTCCCGACAATCTGATAATCCTTCCCGACTCCTGCATAACGGTAACTGGATGGATTTGTTATGCTGGCCGTAGACTTCTATTATGACGGAATGCATAACGGAAAGGCATTCCATTATGAATTCCGTCCTTGAATTGCATTATGGTCCGTGGTAACAGAATTCAGCAACTTGAAGTTTGTCCATCCCTGCTCCTAATTTTTCTATTGAAATAACTATATATCTACCCTATCATCCTCCACCTATCACCTGTGTGGGAATTCGCTCTGGTAGTTGGGATAAGCGGATGCAGTACAAAGGCAAAGTACAAGTTCGTAATTCAAATGTCCGTGTTTATTAACACATAAGGTCAAACAAAAACACTCTTTGCAAAGTTGGTGTTTGTTCACACAGAGTAGAAAGTTTGTGCATAACAAAACGTCACCTTGTCGGCGGTTCTGACTCCAGCATTCCACATGCAGGCTTTAGGTGGCCTGCCCTCACAACACACAGGTCTCAGCTTTTCAGCCCAGCACAGAGCTCAGTTCCCACACCAGCGATTGCCAGAGCTCCTCTGTCAGAGAGAGAGGTAATCACTCCCAGCTGATACTGCCGGCTGGGGTTTTTATAGTCCAATCAAGACTCGGCCTGGAACGTGGAGAGTAGTCACCCACCCAGCACTTTTGTCTATTCCCAGTAAGAGCTGTCCTGGATCAGCTATACAGCCATACTAAAATAGCAAAGTGTCAATCAGCATTAGCTGCCGCTGCCGCCTGAAAATACCAGGTCTTACTTCACCGAGGCTAGGAACCTCGGTGACACATACCTTCCGTCAACGACAGACCCTTGCGCCTTCCTACACCTGGTAGACTCTATCACACAGGATAGGCTTAGATACACACCTAGTTTTGACACAGGCTCAGGAGACAGTATAGGATTAGATATAGAGGCAGAGTGGACAGCATCGGACATGATAGGCGTACAAGACAGCATCATACAAGAAAGGAATAGATTTAGGGCTGCAACAATTAATCAAAGTTGTCGACAATATTCGATAATGGGATTCGTTGTCGACTAATCCAGTTATCGAATAATCGGCCGATTCGTTGCTATGCGGGTGGGAGCGGACGGTCAGGCGTCATGTCTGCGGGTCCTTGAAATTTAAATTAGCGCATCTTTATAACCTTACAATGAAGCTCCAGTAACAGGCAGAGCGGGCGGCGGTGCAACGTCACTTACTCACGTGACGCACCTGCTTCATTCATAAAGTGGGCGGAGCAGGCGCGTAATGCGAGTTAGGGAGGCTACGCCACCTCCCGCTCTGCCTGTTACTGGAGCTTCATTGTAAGGTAATAAAGATGGGCTGTTTTAGAGTTCAAGTAAAGGTTACTGCCAGTTAAGTTAGTCTACTGCTGTGAGTGGCGGAGCCGGGCCTGTTATGGGGAGGGGGATCTGTGCACTGCAATGGGGAGGGGGATCTGTCCACTGTTATGGGGAGGGGGATCTGTCCACTGTTATGGGGAGGGGGATCTGTCCACTGTTATGGGGAGGGGGATCTGTGGATGACACTGTTATGGGGGAGATCTGTGGATGACACATATAGCATAAGATGCTATATAGTGTCATCCACAGATCCCCCTCCCCATAACAGTGCCGTGCACAGATCCCCCTCCCCATAACAGTGCAATCCACAGATCCTTCTCCACATAATAGTACACAGATCCCCCTCTCCATAACAGTGCCATCCACAGATCCTCCTCCCCATAACAGTGCCATCCACAGCTCCCCCTCCACATCTCTACATAATAGTGCACAGATCCCCCTCTCCATAACAGTGCCATCCACAGATCCCCCCCATAACAGCGCCATCCACAGATCCCCCATAACAGCGCCATCCACAGATCCCCCATAACAGTGTCCATACACAGATCCCGCCCACAACAGTGTCCATCCACAGATCCCCCATAAGTGTCCATCCGAAGATCCCCCCATAACAGTGTCCATCCACAGAGCCCCACCATAACAATGTACATCCACAGATCCACCCCATAATAGCGCCATCCACAGATCCCCCATAACAGCACCATCCACAGATCCCCCCATAAGTGTCCATCCACAGAGCCCCCCCATAACAGTGTCCATCCACAGAGCCCCCCCATAACAGTGTCCATCCACAGAGCCCCCCAATAACAGTGTCCATCCACAGAGCCCCCCAATAACAGTGTCCATCCACAGAGCCCCCCCATAACAGTGTCCATCCACAGAGCCCCCCCATAACAGTGTCCATCCACAGAGCCCCCACATAACAGTGTCCATCCACAGAGCCCCCACATAACAGTGTCCATCCACAGAGCCCCCCCATAACAGTGTCCATCCACTGAGCCCCCCCCCATAACAGTGTCCATCCACTGATCCCCCATAACAGTGTCCATCCACCAGGGTGGATTTGATTAAAATCAAACTGATTTAAATCAGGATTTTAATCACTAGTCAGTAAGGCTTGAGTTAAATCATAGTTTTCTACATAAAGACTAATATCTGCTGGTATAACTTATAATATGCAAGTAGATGAAGATTTTTAGAATAACAACTTTTCATATTAGTTTGATTAGGTTGATTCTGTATTCATAGTTTTATAGAAGTTAGGATTAAGGTCTTTTTCTCAACTCTGTTCATGTTATAAAATTTTTGCTGTGAAGAAGAGGAGGCATGTGATCTCTGCTGAGGCAAATTCAGTTTTGAGAACTGTAAAAAAATTATATTTGGACTGGAGAACCCCTTTAACCCCATCCCGACATCCGCCTTAATAGTATAGCGGATGTCTGGTCTGTAAAGATGGCATCTGCTCCAGAGTGAGCGCCATAGCAACTGGGTGCCTACTGTTTCATGCAGCAGACAACCAATGCTAATGTGCGATCGCTAGTAATGCCGACCATGGCATCCGAGGGCTTAAATCCAGATGCGCGGAGTTCCCGGGCAGGAAAGCCTCTCCCGGGCAGAGATCAGGGACCTAAAAAAATAAATAAAATTATATATTGAATATTGATGCGAGGAAAACGCCAGTACTATTAACGGTGAATGGCGTAAAGGGAAAAAAAAACACTAAATGGCCAATTGGACAATTTTCATTACTTCAACTCCCCAAAACAATGTAATAAAAAGGTGATTAAACAGTCATAGACACTCCAAAACAGTATAAATAAAAGCTACAGATCGTTCCGAAAAAATTTACCCTCACACAGTTCCACTTTTTTCCAAAGAAATTTTTTTTTTTCAATATTAAAACACAAGAAAAACTATACAAATATGGTATCGCCATAATTGAACTGACCTGGAGACGGAAGAGCACAAGTCAGTTTTTCCGCATAGTTAACGCCCTAAAAACAAAACGCATAAAACTGTGGTGGTTTTTCTTCTCCCAATTTCGCCCCATTTGGATATTTTCCAGCTTCCCATTACATCTCATGCAATATTAAATGGTGCCGTTAAAAATACAACTTGTCCCGCAAAAAAAAAGTCCTCAAACAGCTATGTGAATTGAAAAATTAAAAAAAGATATGGTTCTAGGAAGGGATTATGTACCGTAATGCAGTGTAAGGCTAGTTTCACACTAGCGTTGTGAGATCCGTCAGGCTGTTCTGGCAGGGAACAGCCTGCTGTGTCTCTCTGGATTCGATATTGCAGAAGCCACTGCATTTCCGTCTGGCCCCAATAAAGTATAATGGGGACCGGCAGAGATCCGGCTGCAACCCGGAAAATATGCAGAGAATTGGCTGGACGAAAACCGCTGTACAGTAAAGTATTCTATCCTCTCTGTATTGAGCCATTCCACAACTCTTCCCCTCTGCTCTGAGTGACAACTCTATCATCCAACCATAAGACCAGTACAGCTGTCACTCAGGGCAGAGGGACAGACTGTGAAGTGGCTCATTGCACAGAGCACCTCTAGTGCAGGAGAAGAACCTGGCAAAATAAAAGTCCATATTTACACTACTCCTGATAAAAATGCCACAAAAGGTATATTTGCTCTGCTCTCCTCAGGCTCTACCTACTGCTGTTAGCCGTTTAACATGGTCAAAGCTGCTGACAAACTCCCTTCAAGCTTTCTGTCTACAGAACTCCAATTATATCAGTATGATAAAGAGAGGTAACTCTTTATACAGGCAAATCAGAAAATGCATGGCTTACCTGTTGCCGTTTTGCAGCCATTACATTCAACTTGTCAACCTCAGCTTTTAAAGCTTTGTATTGTATTCCTAAATCCTGCTCTGTGCCAGCATTTCTTAGTTTTACAATTCCTTCTTCCACCTTTAGAAAATAAAATATATAACAACTTTTGTGAAGCTGAAGTGACCTGCACAAACGTCATCCTTGAATTGATCAGATACTAAAATAAACAATAAAGTACATTACCACTTTAAGCTGAACAAGTAGTTTGTAAACATCTGCCATATCAGCCAATATAAGCAATCTTGTAACTGCAGACAGCAGTGCACGTGCAGCTCGAACCATGTTTCCACGTTTCACAGATGAGCATGGATCATCAGCAAACTCCCCAGAAGCGCTTCTCATTAACTCTCCTGCAAGTAAATACAAGTTTGTGTCAAAGTGGGGGGAAAAGAAGATTTAATAAGAGCTTCCCAGATTATTTTTTATTAAACAAAAAAAACACACCGAATGGGTGAAAAACACTCTTAACTCATCTCACTGATCCCTCGCAGGTGCTGTTCCAGTCTCCACTGCTATCTATTTCCCGATCCTGAGCTTAACACAGAAAATGGCTTGGACTGCCCACTCAGCCAATCACTGGCTGAGGCATGTCACCGATGCAGCCAATGATTGGCTGAGAAGGCAGTCCAACCCTTTTCCTATATGTCAAGCCTGGGACCAGGACGTGGTTGGCAGAACAGCATTGGAATGGCGGCAGCAGCAGGGGAATGCGAGTTAAATAATGATGGTTACTGTTTTTTTTTTTTCTTTTGGCTTTAAAACATTTTTTTATTTGGAAAACCGCTCTAAAAGTGACATATCAACCTACTCTGTAACTAGTAATCATACTATCTGATGCCACTGCAATCTGTAGAATATGCCGGAGAGTCACCTACCACCAAAGACTACTTTGCCAGACAGCAAATCTAAATGCGGTATACACATTTAATGGTATCGACTGGCATCGATATAGGCAATATAGGCGATATGCGATATAAATTTGTGCCACGATATGAATTTTGTGCACATTACCGGACCGCGATATAACCACGGAGCGGTAGTGAAAGATCGCGCTCTCTGCACGCACCATGTTCTCCTGAGCAGGCACAGTGGAGAAGGAGGGAGTCCCTCCCTCCCCACTGTGCGCGGCTGCCGCTGGCCACTAATGAGAACAGAGTAGGAGGAGGAGGGGAGGGACTGTGGACACAGCGCCACCAATGAATGCCTGAATACCAAAGTAGCGTTCATGTGCCGGCCATATCCCGGCCCCTATGACTTCTCGCTGCGATCCGCCGCAATTAACCCATCAGTTGAGGGGTTAATCGCGCGGATCACAGCGTCCTGTCAGAGGTCGGGTGCCGGGAATGTTCTTCAGTCTCAGCATTGGTGGCAGTGGGCAGTTCCAATCGGAGTCCCAGCAGTGTAATGCTGGGGCTCCGATCGGAACTGCCCACTGCCACCAATGATGGGAGGGAGGGGGACCCTGTGGCCACTGCCACCAATTATTAATACTGGGGAGGGAGGGGGGGTGGGTTTGAGTTACCAGAGGGGGCTGATAAGAGGGAGAGGCTGGGTGGAACATGAGAGGCTGGGGGGCTGATCAGAGGCTGGGGGGCACATGAGAGGCTGGGAGGCACATGAGAGGCTGGCTGCCATGGTCAACTCCCTGCTGTTGTGTGCACAAAGCACAGGGCAGCAGGGAGAGTGTAAAGTCCTATTCACCCTGATAGAGCTCTATTAGGGTGAATATGACAAGGGTTCCAGCCCTTAAGGAGGCTGCTATTAAATACAAAGTAAAAAGTAAAAATAAAAATGTTTAAACCCCCCCCCCATCCCCCCAAATATAGAAAACAATATATTGCGATATATATCGCATATCGCACATGCTTAAAATTATATCGCAATATAGATTTCAGGCCATATCGCCAACCCCTAACTTCTACCACTCAAGACTCCCCCATAAACTTACAGATGACATCCTGCTGCAACAGCAAGGGTCAGAACTAGCCGTCTAATCCCTGTAATGCAAAACTGCCTGTGATAGCAACTAAATGACCACTTAAAGGAGAGCTCAACAAAACAGCAGGTGTCAGACTATTATGAAGCTCAGTGGTCAGTGTGAAAACTGAAATTTTTATTTTTTGAGTTCACTTATTAGAACATATGTATCACAGAGAACATACCTTGCTTGCGAACATCCTCAACTGCATCTATTAACTCCTGCTTGAGAAATTGGCTCTCTTTGGCTATTTTGTCTCCTTTCTCCAGAAAGTTTTGAGTTGCTTGCTCAACAGATGCAGCTAAAACATGAGCTTTCTTAGAACGGCCTTTCTTTTTATTTGATGGTCCCTTATTGCTAGTATTAACCAGAGTTGTCACCTGCATATAAAATATTAATACAGTTATGAATCATACAGAAATGCTCCAGATGACCTTTTACTGCTCTGTAAAAAGCAACCACATCACAACACAGAAGTACCATATTAAAAAGTGACTAATACTTAGCTATTCTGATTATACACCTTTTATACAGAGGACTTTTATATACCTTTTATATAAAAGTCCTCTGTAACATATAAATATACTTACATTCAGAGGAAAGGGGAGGCTGTGACTAAGTGACTACTGGGGGGGGGGGGGGAGTACTACTGCACTACCGATTTCAAATGGATGTTCCTACATTTCATTTAACAGACCTAGAGTGTTTGGATCAGCAGTGGTGATCAACCCTGGTCCCCACTGCTGGGTTCCGGTTCTACCACTCCACAGCCACTTCTGTAGATCCCTGGTCTCTCTGGAGGTCACAATGACCACAGCAGCCAATAACTGGAGTAGCAGTGATGTTACCCAGTCGACTTAAAGGTGGGAAGACGACTTAAAGGTGGGAAGACAATGTAATAAAGCAGCACGAAATGCCAGCAGAATGCTTGGATGTATAGGGAGAGGTATAAGCAGTAGAAAGAGTGAAGTGCTTATGCCGCTGTACAGATCACTGGTGAGACCTCACTTGGAGTATTGTGCGCAGTACTGGAGGCCATATCTCCAGAAGGATATAGATACTCTAGAGAGAGTTCAGAGAAGAGCTACTAAACTGGTCCATGGATTGCAGGATAAAACTTACCAGGAAAGGTTAAAAGACCTTAATATGTATAGCTTGGAAGAAAGAAGAGACCGAGGGGATATGATAGAAACTTTTAAATACATAAAGGGAATCAACTCGGTAAAGGAGGAGAGCATATTTAAAAGAAGAAAAACTACCACAAGAGGACACAGTTTTAAAATGGGGCAAAGGTTTAAAAGTAATATAAGGAAGTATTACTTTACTGAGAGAGTAGTGGATGCATGGAATAGCCTTCCTGCAGAAGTGGTAGCGGCAAATACAGTGAAGGAGTTTAAGCATGCATGGGATAGGCATAAGGCTATCCTTCATATAAGATAGGGCCAGGGACTATTCATAGGATTCAGATATATTGGGCAGACTAGATGGGCCAAATGGTTCTTATCTGCCGACACATTCTATGTTTCTATGTTACATCACTGGGTCACATGCTGCATGGGTGGCGTTTTTTTAACGTTAGTGTTTGTGTCCTTTTTAGGCCTCATGCACACGACCGTTGTGTGCATCCGTGGCCGTTGTGCCGTTTTCCGTTTTTTTTCGCGGACCCATTGACTTTCAATGGGTCCGTGGAAAAATCGGAAAATGCACCGTTTTGCAGCCGAGGCCGTGATCCGTGTATCCTGTCCGTCAAAAAAATATGACCTGTCCTATTTTTTTGACGGACAACGGTTCACGGACCCATTCAAGTCAATGGGTCCGTGAAAGAACACGATTGCACACAAGATTGGCATCCGTGTCCGTGATCCGTGGCCGTAGGTTGCTTTCATACAGACGGATCCGAAGATCCGTCTGCATAAAAGCTTTTTCTGATCTAAGTTTTCACTTCGTGAAAACTCATTTCCGACAGTAAATTCTAACACAGAAACGTTCCCATGGTGATGGGGACGCTTCTAGTTAGAATACACTGCAAACTTTGTACAAGACTGCCCCCTGCTGCCTGGCAGCACCCGATCTCTTACAGGGGGATATGATAGCACAATTAACCCCTTCAGGTGCGGCACCTAAAGGGGTTAATTGTACTATCATATTCCCCTGTAAGAGATCAGGGCTGCCAGGCAGCAGGGGCAGACCCCCCCCTCCCCAGTTTGAATATCGTTGGTGGCACAGTGTGCCCCCACCATCGCCCCCCCCTCCCTCCCTCTATTGTATTAAATCGTTGGTGGCACAGTGTGCCAACCACCATCGGCCCCCCTCCCTCCCTCTATTGTATTAAATCGTTGGTGGCACAGTGTGCCAACCACCATCGGCCCCCCCTCCCTCCCTCTATTGTATTAAATCGTTGGTGGCACAGTGTGCCAACCACCATCGGCCCCCCTCCCTCCCTCTATTGTATTAAATCGTTGGTGGCACAGTGTGCCAACCACCATCGCCCCCCCCCCCTCCCTCTATAGCAGTAACATTGGTGGCAGTGTGCGGTCTCAACAGTAGAAGATTCATACTTACCTGCTTGCTGCTGCGATGTCTGTGAACGGCCGGGAGCTCCTCCTACTGGTAAGTGACAGTTCTTTAGCAATGCGTCGCACAGACCTTTCACTTACCAGTAGGAGGAGCTCCCGGCCGAACACAGACATCGCAGCAGCAAGCAGGTAAGTATGAATCTTCTACTGTTGAGACCGCACACTGCCACCAATGTTACTGCTATAGAGGGAGGGGGGGGGGGGCGATGGTGGTTGGCACACTGTGCCACCAACGATTTAATACAATAGAGGGAGGGAGGGGGGCCGATGGTGGTTGGCACACTGTGCCACCAACGATTTAATACAATAGAGGGAGGGAGGGGGGGCCGATGGTGGTTGGCACACTGTGCCACCAACGATTTAATACAATAGAGGGAGGGAGGGGGGCCGATGGTGGTTGGCACACTGTGCCACCAACGATTTAATACAATAGAGGGAGGGAGGGGGGGCGATGGTGGGGGCACACTGTGCCACCAACGATATTCAAACTGGGGAGGGGGGGGGGTCTGCCCCCTGCTGCCTGGCAGCCCTGATCTCTTACAGGGGAATATGATAGTACAATTAACCCCTTTAGGTGCCGCACCTAAAGGGGTTAATTGTGCTATCATATCCCCCAGTAAGAGATCGGGTGCTGCCAGGCAGCAGGGGGCAGTCTTGTACAAAGTTTGTAGTGTATTCTAACCTGAAGCGTCCCCATCACCATGGGAACGCCTCTGTGTTAGAATATTCTGTCGGATCTGAGGTTCACGAAGTAGCTCATATCCGACAGTATATTCTAACATAGAGGCGTTCCCATGGTGATGGGGACGCTTCAAGTTAAAATATACCATCGGATTGGAGAAAACTCCAATCCGATGGTATAAAAGAACTCCAGACTTTACATTGAAAGTCAATGGGGACGGATCCGTTTGAAATGGCACCATATTGTGTCAACATCAAACGGATCCGTCCCCATTGACTTGCATTGTAATTCAGGACGGATCCGTTTGGCTCCGCACGGCCAGGCGGACACCAAAACGACTTTTTTTTCATGTCCGTGGATCCTCCAAAAATCAAGGAAGACCCACGGACGAAAAAACGGTCACGGATCACGGACCCACGGACCCCATTTTTGCGGGCCGTGAAAAAAAACTGTTGTGTGCATGAGGCCTTATACAGTTGATTTTTTGTTTCTAATGGCTGTATGAGCAGGATTTTTTCTGGCTTTTTCTCTTATAATGAAAGACATGTAAAACTCTCTGAGAAAAATGGCAAGTACTACAGCATGCTGTGTTTTGAAAAGCAGCCAGAAAAACTAAAAAACACCACCTAATTAACTGTAGCAAAATACCATTTGTGTGTCCTGCATTTCCTACATCCTACAGACTCAGATAACATTTGGAGCTGTAAAAAATAAATACAAAAATTCACCCCCTTTTCTTAGAATAACAAATAAATAATAAAATATATAAACATCATGGGCATCACCGCTTCTGGAAATGCCCGTACTATTAAAATATATAAATACATAAATATAAATTTTTCCAATATGGCAAATGATGTAACGGAAAAAAGTATCAAAATGGCAAACAAATGTAAAAATGTAATAAAGTCACACACACTTCAAAATGGTATCAATAAAAACTACGGATCGTCCTGCAAAAAATTAACAACATCTCAGTAGATATAACTATAAAAAAAGTTATGGGGGACAGAATACGGTGAAGTAAAAAACTTTTTTTTTCCTAAGTTTTAAATTTCTTTTTACAGTATTTAGATATATAAAACCTATATGTATGTGGTATTGTTGTAATCATACTGACTCAGAGAATGAAGGGCACAGGTCAGTTTTGCAGCAAAGGGAATGCCATAGGGACAAAACCAGTAAATCTGTGGAGGAATTGCATTTTTTTTCCAATTCCACCCGATTTGGATTTTTTTTCCCCACTACATTGTATGCCATAATAAATGGTGGCATTAGAAAGCACAACTTGTCCCCCCAAAACACAAGCCCTTATTGTATGTGTCAATGGAAATATTTTTTTACATTTTGATTTCACATAACCGCATCCTAACAGAATGGATGCATCCTGATGTGCAATACTCACGGATCTCAATACTGGAATTAACAACACAAAATGTAGCCTAAGAGTACACACACAAAATAGGAGATTTTTTGAAGCATACTAAATTTGCATGGGAATAAAAGGGTTAAGAACAGGTAAAAAACAAACAAACAAAAAAAAACACAATCTGGATAAATAAAAATAACAAAGCATTTAAATTACTAAAAAAGGAAGGTAGTGAAGAATCATTAAAAAGTTGTGGAGAGTAATGAGGATAAAAAAAATGAAATGTCACATTGAGTGGGTACATTTACAACAATACGACATTTATATCGTTTTTCTTGTGTTTTAAAACTGGAAAAAACTAACTTTAGAAAAAAAATTTTTTCTTTATTGCTGTGCCAGCGCTGCCGTCACGACAGCAGTGGTGAGAAGGTGTAATTACACCTAAGCCTTCCCATTCACTTAAATGGGACAGCTCATTTCTATTCATGTGTATAGGAACAAGCGCTGGCATGGCACACACCTTCTCTTCAATCAGCTGATCAGGCAGGGTGCCTGAGGATAGGTTATCAATAGGGATGAGCGAATCGACTTCAGATGAAACATCTAAAGTCGATTCACATAATACTTGTTCCAATACTGTACGGAGAAGGAGCTCTGTACAGTATTAGAATGTATTGGCTCTGATTAGCCATAGTTATTACTTTGCAAAGTCGGGTTCGGTTCCAAGTGGAAAGTGTTTTATTACAGTATAAATCAAATTTCTGACGTTATTATGTGAAGTCTCGCGAGACTTCGCGAAGTAATAACTTTGAATAATCTGAGCCAATACATTAGAATACTGTACAGAGCTCCTGCTCCATACAGTGTTAAAACAAAGTTTGATGCAAATCGACTTCGGATGTTTTAGCATGTTTGCCGGCCCGTCCCCATTATAATGAATTGCGGCAGCACACATGGGCTAGCATTAGTACGGATCTGACAGAATGTTCCCCTGCTGGACCCAGCTAACACTAATGTGAAAGTAGCCTAAAAATAACAAGTCAATCTTAATGGGTAAAGAAGGATAAACGTTAAAGTTTTAAAATGGCCAAATTAAAGTCCTGACCTTAATCCAATAGAAATGTTGTTGAAGGACCTGAAGCAAGTAGTTTATGGGGAAACCAACCACTATAATTGTCACCGCCAGCTCTCTGAGAAGGTCTGGCAGACGTTCTTCTGTACCTCTTGCATGATGTTCTTTGTTTTGGTTTCACTTTGTCATCTCCTTTCCTTCTCCCAGCTGTCACCTATTTACACTAATTGCCTCCCTTTATATTCCCTCCCATACTGCCTCACTTTGTGGTTTATACTACTTCCTGGATTGAAGTGATCACTGCTGGAGACTGCTGTTACTGCTTGTTCAGATAAGTCCTTTCATGTATTGTGTTTCTTTGCTGGCTTGATTCTAGGTGACCCTGACTCCCTCCGTATTAAGTGCAGGGTGCCGGTGGTCGTGTCCCCTCACTATTATAGGGTTTTCAGGTGTCACACAGTCTAGGTACGAGGGCATGCAATCGTCTACCTCCGAGACCCTTGTATGTGCTTAGCAGTCAGGGTGAGCTCTTAGGGTTTTACAGGGGTCACCTTTATGCTCCTTAGTTTGGGATCAAGCCAGTCAGATGTTTATCCATAACTTCCAGCTATCTGCAACATAATCCGTGACAATAATAGAGTTGAAGCTGTTTTGTACGGAGAAATGGGATAAAAATTCCTTGAATTAATCAACAAGTCTACCGTTTTTGAATCATTTGTTTGATTTGGTTGTCTTTATCTGCTTTTACGACTCGTGTGAAAATATTATGTAGTTTTAGGTCAACTGCCACTCCTCCAGATAGGTCATCAATATCAGATCTGCGGGGGGCCAACTCCTGACAAACCCATCGAGCAGCTGTTTGAAGAGAAGAAAGAGCGCAGCCTTCTCAGCTCTGTTTACCTGTCTACCACAGCAATCACGTCATTGTCTGTTCAATTGGATACTACAGAGCCGTCCCATAGAAGTGAATGGGGACGCCGTAATTGTAATTGAAACTGCTCACTACTGCAACTGCTGCGGAAAGCAGGTAAACAAAACAAACAAGGCAGTGCTCATAGGAGCGTTGCCTCCTTTTCAAAAAGATGATCGCCGGGGGTGCCGGGAGTCAGACCACTGCCGATCGGATACTGACAACCAATGCTGAGTAATCTTCAGTAATTTCAAATCTGTTAGACCACAGCACTCTTTCTAAATCTGGCAAAAGTGGGTGCACGTCCAGGTTTTGTTCTTTGGCTCCACCTCAAGAACTGTATGTATCATATAGATTTAGACAACACTCCAACGGTAATGATGATAATCAGTGAATATTTATTTCATAACATTTCAGCCGGGCACAGTGGTACACAAGTCGCAACGATTCGGGCTAACATTAGCCCTTTATCAGGCAATAACGAGACCACATGTCAAACACAGCCGTTATTGCCTGATCATTACCGTTGGAGTGCTGTCTAAATCTATATGAACCAATGCCGAGGATAGGTCATCAATAGTATGAAGCAGACAACCCCTTTAAGCTGTAGATCCGTGAATCTTATTCAAGGAAAACTGCCATGAGCTTGGCTGACAAAATTGCCATTTGTTTCATCATTATATAACGTAACAAAAATGGGCTAGAATAAAGTGAAGAAATTTCCTAAAATGTCTCACTGATTTCAACTTCTGTCAAATAAATGTTATAGACTATGTTAAAGATTAGTCATACATACCTGGGAAACCAATGGCTCAAGAAGCCTTTCAACTGCAAGAGTTCGAATTTCCAAACTTTTTGGGTCCCACTTAAAATTTATATTCCCTGCATTCAGAGTCATTTCTATAAAGAAAATAAAAAAAAGTTTGGCATTGGTGGACCAAATATATCCTAAATAGAAGCCTCCAACAGCACAGTATGGAAGCTGAGTTATGAAAATATAAGTTGTCAGTGTAAGCAAGGTCTACTCCAGTGCTCACACAACATCACTGTAGGCATAATTGTTCCTCAAAACATTGTACATTATTTGTTAAATTTGTCTGATCTTTAAATCTAAAAAACTTTTGTCTAAAAATACTATTCCAGTTTTCTGCACCACCTACTGGAGTGATTTTGGGAACTTTAAGGATGAGTTCACACGGGCGTTGCGGTAAAAGGTGCGGGTGCGTTGCAGGAACATGCGCGATTTTTCCGCGCGAGTGCAAAACATTGTAATGCGTTTTGCACTCGTATGAGAAACAAAAAAAAATCGCCATGTTTGGTACCCAAACCCGAACTTCTTCACAGAAGTTCGGGCTTGGGATCGGTGTTCTGTAGATTGTATTATTTTCCTTATAACATGGTTATAAGGGAAAATAATAGCATTCTGAATACAGAATGCATAGTAAAATAGCGCTGGAGGGGTTACATTTTGTTTTTTAAATAATTGAACTCGCCTTAATCCACTTCATCGCGCAGCCGGAATCTCTTCTGTCTTCTTTCTTTGCTGTGTGCAGGAACAGGACCTGTGGCGACGTCACTCCTGTCATCACATGATCTTTTACCATGGTGATGGATCATGTGATGGACCATGTGATGACCGGAGTGACGTCACCACAGGTCCTGTCCCTGCACACAGCAAAGAAAGAAGACAGAAGAGATGCCGGCTGCGCAATCAAGTGGATTAAGGTGAGTTCAATATTATTATTTTTTTTTAAATTAACCCCTCCAGCGCTATTTTACTATGCATTCTGCATTCAGAATGCTATTATTTTCCCTTATAACCATGTTATAAAGGGAAAATAATACAATCTACAGAACACCGATCCCAAGCCCGAACTTCTGTGAAGAAGTTTGGGTACCAAACATGCCGATTTTTCTCACGCAAGTGCAAAACGCATTACAATGTTTCGCACTCGCGTGGAAAAATCGCGCGTGTTCCCGCAACGCCAGTCTGAAAGAGGCCTAAGACTTTGTTTTCCCTAGTCACAAATCTGGAGTGAATACTGAGTGAAAATGTAAAAAGTCACACAAATTTTGCATAAGTGACCTAAAAAAAAAAAAAAGTCACAAAAGCCTTAGAAGACAGAATTCTGGAGTGCAGGGCTTGATAAATTCCCCCTATATTTCTATGGGAAACTAGAAAACGGTTTTAAAACAAGTAAAGATAAAGCTAATAAGGAAGCTACTGGTGAAAAAGTCAGGGATGTACACAGATCTAGTCAGTTATAGTGAAACCCACCATGCCCCATCCAGTTGCTCAGCAAGCATGCATCAATAACTCCCAGACAATGCAAAATGCAAAGCACAACACCCCACACTTATTATGATTTTTTACAATTAAATAAATTAAATTGTAATACAAAATTGACATCTGCCCTTATCCACTCAAATGACAGGTGCCTTATAAATATGGAACTCATTTTGACCACTGTATTTCCAATTCAGTTACGACTGACTGAAACGGAAGCTGTAATCTCTTTGCACTGGTGGTAGCTTCATGAAAATGCAGCGTTAACACATCGGAAAGAGGAGGAGACATGTGCAGTCATGTCCCCTGCATTGAAGGTACACCATTGGAAAACATAGTATCTTAAAATGAAGGCAGTGTCCTATGCAGCACACGTGGTATACAAGGAAGTGATGAAATTTAGACCATGAACCAAAATACAACATTTATAACAGAGTTCCCAGCAAATGAAATACTCTTATTTTACTGTCCATTTCAAATGTTGCAGATTATTCTCTATGACTCCTCTGGTGCCAGGGACAAGCTTCAACTTCTACTTAGAACTACATTAGAAAAATTGAAGTCCAAAGTAGCAGTTCACCCTGTGAGAGGCAGAGAGCGGTACTGTACACGTAAATATATCTGCACTACTAGATACCCATTAGTGTATGCACTTCTACCCCTCATACCATGTCAGTGGAGCTGCAGCCAATCACAGTATTGTACCTGTGAAGCGCACTGGATCACAGGATCTTCCAGCCAATCATATATAACACAGATCAAATGTGGTTTCAAGTTACAATGGTGCAAAAAAGTTGAATATATTGTAACCTGAGGCCACTGTAAATTGTAAGATCATGTTGTTAATGATATAACTTTCTACCATGCATTTTACCTCCTGGAAATTATTCTGTTTGCATAAACCAATATTAATGTGCCTAAGGAATAATTTCACAGATTGTATTTGCCTTCTTAAATGGACAGCAGATATGCCCCCTTGATGATGAATGTAGGCTACCGCTGTGACACTGTCCGAGTATATTTGCAGACGAGTCCGTCCCTAACTGATTTGAGCTCCCTGTAATTTAATGAGCTTAGGGATGATGGACTTTTCCATGAGCCCTAAAAATATGAAAATAAATGTGGTCTACAGCATGTGGGCTTCCTATCCTTGAGCACAGGCATCCATTATCACTGCAAACTATACCTTTCTCCAAATGTACCCTCTTTGTGTACAGGGCTTTTTTTCCCCCTGACAAGAAAGAATAGTCCAGTCCAATAAAAACTGTTTCAATTCTGTAATATTAGCTGCTGTAGAGGTCTAGCACGAAACCGGGCCCAATTGCTGAAAGCTTATTCACTTTAGCTGCAGATTTTCATGTGGCAATTCTGCAGTACCAGCAATCAGTCAATTGTGTACCTGGCCTCAAGGGTCAGTAAATTTCAAGGAATTTCTGCTAGAGGTTTAATGGGAAATACATGTTAATTCTTACAATACTAAAATTTGGATTCCTAGTTGGAATAGAAGCTCTAAGGCTGAACCTCAGTCTATAAGCGTTCTTCAGAAATTTTATAATCCATTATTCATCCACAATCTTTTAGCCATATACCAAACTCAGACCCAAAACCTGGGTGCTTTGTTAAAACCAGCCTGCAAAAAATGTAAGATCAACTGTATAGAAGGAGCGACTAGAAGCCAATTGTCCTTCTTGACAGTCGGCTGCTTGTTAGGTGGAGGTGAAGCGTTGCATTTACATGCAGCGATCACCCACACAGTATGAAAACGATCGATCATCCTCATACAGCTGCATTGTTTCTGGCAGCAGTGTTGTTTACACAGCACAATCTGCTACCCAGAAATGATAACTTGCTTGCGTGCACTAACAACAGTTTTACCACTTTCGCTCGTCACATGGGTGATCTGCTGCACCTTTAGACTGGCAGAGAGCACTCGCAGTTAACGTTCATTCCAGATAATCTGCCTGACTATCCTCCTGCCAAAATCCACCTTTACCAGTAAGATCCACAGACAAAACACACATCTCAAAGTATGGAGAGCTCTCTCAGATTCAAGGACATTTTTGACTGAAATGGAGATCATATCCCCTGAGCAGAGAACTGAAAGAAGGAACCACCTCAGCCAGACAGACTTGTGTTCATACTGACTACCTGCAGATCTTGGAACACCCTTTTCTAGATTCTTTGGAGACTCCCACCAGTACAATAAGGACTCGATTACTAAAAAAGGAAAATCAGAAACCATACTCGATTCCTTTAAAATCCATAAATTGGTGCCACCTGACCACTGGGATGCAAGACGTCATAATTCTCTGGCGAGCCCTAGCCTGATGAACTGAACCGGAAGACCAACTTAAGAAGTTTACCACCTGCCCCTGAACTTTTAACACCTTCGCCGGAGGGAAAAAATCTAGATAGATTCCCAAAATTAGTGTCTTCTAGGATGGGTAAGGATTGGCTTTCTTCCAATTTATTATCCATCCCAGATGATATAACAGTTGGCATGTTTGAAAAGTACTGTTCTCCAAGGAAATTAAGAATTGCCAGTCATTAGTAGGTCATATAAGACTACTTTCACGCTACCATAAACACCTTAACGACTAGGCTGTTTTTTGGGAATTTGACATGTCACTTTATGTGGTAATAACCTCAGAATGCTTTTGCTTATCCAAGCCATTCTGAAACTGTTTTCTCGCGACACATTGTATTTCATGATAGTGAAAAATTGTAGTCGATATAGTTCATCTTTATTTATTAAAGAAATCTAAAATTTACAGAAAATGTGGAACAATTAGCAATTTTCAAAATTTGAATTTATCCGCTTTTAAGGCAGATAGGTATACATCATAAAAGAGTTATGACTTTACATTTCCCATATGTCCATTTTCATGTTTGCATCATTTTGTAAATGTAATTGAATTTTTTAGGATCTTATAATGCTTAGAATTTTACAAGCAAATTTTTTAATTTTTAAGAAATTTTTTGAAACCCACTTTTTTAACCACTCATTTGCCCCCTTCCTGACCAGGCCTAATTTTGCAAAAAAAGGAGATGACATTTTTAAATTTCACTAATTTGGGTAGATTTCCCATTATAATTAATTTTTTCCTGTAACACAGCAAGGGTTAACAGCCAAATAAAACTCAATATTTATTACCCCGATTCTGCAGTTTACAGAAACATCCCACGTGGTCGTAAACAGCTGTATGGGCACACGGCAGGGCGCAGAAGGAGAAGAGCCCCATATGGATTTTGGACGGCAGATCTCACTGGGATAATTTCAAGTTGCCATATGACATTTTAAGACCCCCTGATGCACCCCTAGTGTAGAAACTCCAAAAAAGTTACCCCATTTTGGAATTATAGGATAAGGTGACTTTTGATTGCTCTATATTACGCCAAAAAACTTCTGTTCTGGCACAGTTTTTATTTTTTGGTTTTTACGGTGTTCAACTGACAGGTTAGATCATGTGCTATTTTTATAGAGCAGGTTGTTATGGACACGACAATACCAAATATGTATACTTTAATTTTTATTTTGTTTTAGTTTTACATAATAAAGAATTTTTTTAATAAATCATGTTTTTGTGTCCTTTTTCTGAAAGACATTTTTATTTTTCGGGCGATTATCTTATGTAAGGGCTCAGTTTTGCGGCATGAGGGGGTGGTTTGATTGGCACTATTTTGGAGTACATACTACTTTTTGATCGTTTGGTATGACACTTTTTGTGAAGGGACCCGATGTATGAGGAGTGGGAGCGCAAACCTTCCATATGCAGCGGTCAGCGCTGACAGAGGCATATGAGGGGTTAATCCACCAGCATTGGCGTTATCACCGATGCTGTCAGTAACAGCCGGATCAATGCCGCTAATCGCGGCACTGAACATGGGGGGGGGGGGGGGTGGTAGGACGAGATGAGAATGCTCGTCCTGGTGCACAAAGCACTGGCCATTTAGGACGAGCATTCTCATCCTGGGTCCTTAAGGGGTTAAATAGATCCGTCAGAGAACAGCCTGCCAGAGCTCTCCGGATCCAACATTGCAGAATGCTACTTGAATGCCCACCAGCCCCATTAAAAGCAGTTAGTAACACCCCCTGACAGTGCAGGACCACCTTCTCTGCCCACCACATCCTTGTGCAGTAATAGGAATGTGGTGTGGGTTCTTAAATTATCACTCTCACAAAAATGTTTTATTCTCTGAACTTTTAGAAAGGTACATGATGTAAACTGTAATGAGGGTATACTTCTCATCAGTGTCTGTATTTGTACAGTAAGCTTCTGATCCTGAGCTTTGTCATGTGACCAACACTGACTCTCCAAATAAGGGCTCATGCACATAGCCATTGTCGTTCATGTGGTCTGTAAACGGTGGATCAGCAAAACACAGATACCGGAATGGCCTGCCCTCTTCTTCTCTGTAAAACGAACAAGAATAGGACATGTTCCATTTTTTTACTTCACCACGGAACCATGGATGTGGACAGCACACAGGTGCACATCTTTTGTGGCCTCACTGAGGTGAATAGATCTGTATCTAACCTGCAAAAAAATGCAGATCGGATACGAACCAAAAATATGTTTGTGTGCATGAACCCTAACACAGCATCTTATGTGTGGACAGAAAATCAGTTTCTCTGTGTATTCCTATAGGAGCCTCAATGTCAGTCTCCTAGTAATTAGGGATAAGCGAATGGACTTCCGATGCTTCATCCGAAGTCGATTTGCACAAAACTTGGTTAGAATATTGTACGGGGTTGAGTGCTCTGTACAGTATTAGAATGTATTAACCCCGATGAAGTGGTACCTTTTATTTACAAAGTTATTTACCAAAATACCGTGAGACTTTGCGAAGTAATAACTTTGACACATCGGAGCCAATACATTCTAATACTGTACGGAGGGCTCGCTAACAAAGTTTTATGCGAATCGACTTCGGATTAAGCATCCGAAGTCGATTTGCTCATTCATAATAGTAATAAAGAGAGACTACTAATGCCATCCTGTTCTGGGTCAGTTGGAAATCAGAATATTTGTCACATGACATCACCCACATAATATACTGAATCCTGCCGAACCTGTCTGCCCACCCAGGACCGGACCCAGAGCAAATGCTGTGGCGCTGCGATGATCCTTTTCCCACCTAGAAGGAACAGGAAGACACTGAGGAGGATCTAATTTATTTGGTGGGGGGAGATTCATCTCTGCGTTAAGTGCCATTGTGGAGGACAAGAGGGAAATAAAATCTCAGCACTCTGAAATTCAAGTTCACCAGCGCGTATTGTATAGACAATCTGCAGGGTGTGGACAAGGAAATTCCAATGAGAAAACTTAGAGTTATTGAAAATTGGCAGAACATATAAACAGATATAGGCAACCTATATCTGGAGCTGCAGGACATCTTCGCAATAGTTAGATCCCATGCCTCGGAGAGATAAATGGTGGCACTGAAAATGCACGGCAAGTCACTACTGGAGAAAGAATCCTCCTGAGGACGGCAGGAGACTGCCTTAAGGCGGCCAGGGAAGGGTGGCGACACACAGCATTTCTAGGAAAATATCCAGATGCAGCCAGATGTTGGCTACAAGTCCAGGGGAAATAAGACAGGCACTAGTACAAAAAGATCTTTTTTTTTTGCTGTGTTTGTAGCATTCTTGATGCCCCTCCTTTTTCTAATCCAGCATGTTCTACGTAAGATCTTATCACAGGCTTGATGACCTTCAATTTTACACAGCCAATTACTGGGAATGAGCAAATGTTCATTCCCGATAACAGTCCCATATAAAAGGGACCTTTCACACTAGCGGCAGGGGAGTCGGATCAGTTCTGCTGCTAGTTCACGTGTGCCCCCAGACTGCCGCTCTATCCCCATTGACTATAATGGGGCGGGGGCGGAGTTCCGGTGGCAGCACGGCGAGAGGCAGCCGGACTAAAAGTACTACATGTCGTACTTTTAGGGTATTTTCACACTTGCGTTTTTGTTTTCCGGTATTGAGTTCCGTCACAGGAGCTCAATACCGAAAAAAACTGACCAGTTTTATCCTAATGCATTCTGAATGGAGAGCAATCCGTTCAGGATGCATCAGTTCAGTACCTCTTACGTTTTTTGGACAGAGAAAATACTGCAGCATGCTGCAGTTTTATCTCCGGCCAAAAATACTGAACACTTGCAGGGATGCTGGATCCAGCATTTATTTACATTCAAGTGCATTAGTTACGCATCCAGCATTAAATGTTCCGGCAAAACGGATCCAGCATGCGCAGACATTTAAAAATGCAAAAATAAATTAATACCGGATCCGTGTTTTCCGGATGACACCGGAGAGACGGATCCGGTATTGCAATGCATTTGTAAGACAGATCCGCATCTGGATGCGTCTGACAAATGCCATCAGTTTGCGTCCGGATTGCCGAATTCTCTGCTGCAAGTGTGAAAGGACCCCAAGTCCGGCTGCCTCTCGCCATGTGCTGCCATTGTAACTCCGCCCCCATTATGGTCAATGGGGACAGAGCGGCAGTCTGGGGGCACACGTGAACAGGACTTCCCTGCCGCTAATGCGAAAGTACCCCTAGATGGTTGTCTGAACCACAGCTGACTGAAGGCCATTCCTCCCCACCATACACATGCATGCTTACCCGTAAGAACAAAGTATGGCGCATGCTGAAAAGCATTATAACTAAACCTTTTACCTGAAATCTCCCAACAAAGGAGAATTAAGACATCCCCATACACATTAGATGCTGAGCTTGCAAATGGACTCATTGGACGCAAATGGATGCAGAGGATGACAGGTGTGTATGGTTCCTTAACTGATACCAGGGGCTTTAATTAGGACACCTGGTAAACTATCAATCCAGTGCAGATCGGTCTATGGGAAATTGAATACAGTAAATATATGAGCATGGAGAGGGACTTCTACTGATGCAATGATATATTCTACCAGGCTATTTTAATACACTGGTGGGTCACATGCAAAGGTGTCACGAGTGGGCCCCGGCGTGCTGGCAGCAATTTCACCGCACTGTTTGAATAAAGGTTAGATTCACACAACATGGACCTTATTCTAAGGTGCCACCTTTTTACAGTGGCCTACAATACACGCTGCATTGGTCTCCTGTGCATCGAAGATGTCACCGCCAGTTCTCTGAGAAGATCTGGCAGACGTTCTTCTCTACCTCTTGCATGACGTTCTTTGTTTTGGTTTCACTTTGTCATCTCCTTTCCTTCTCCCAGCTGTCACCTATTTACACTAATTGCCTCCCTTTATATTCCCTCCCGTACTGCCTCACTTTGCAGTTTATACTACTTCCTGGATTGTGTTCACTGCTGGAGGCTGCTGCTGCCTCAGCTGCGTGCTGGAGGCTGCTGCTGTCTTTTTCCTTTATTTGTGTTTCCTTGCTGGCTTTATTCTAGGTGACCCTGACTCCGTCCATATTAAGTGCAGGGAGCCAGTGGTCGTGTCCCCTCACTATTATAGGGTTTTCAGGTGTCACACAGTATTAGGTACGTGGGCATGCACAAAAATGCATAAAAATAAACGGAACGGACACAGAAAGAAAATACAAACTGAGGCCTGCTACATTTGTGTTTCACTGGGCATGCGCCAAAAAACGTCACTTGGCTCTGCGCATGCCCAGTGAAACAGTTGAGGCTGATGCCCTAAGTTAAACTGGTAGAGCACAGGCGCCGGCACTATGCCTGTTGGTGATGCTGAAGGCAAAGGGTGGGCAGGGTTATATGCTACTAGCTATGTAGCCGGGGGGGCAATGGCAATGATGCTCCCTGCACAGACATCTCCACTGCACCTGCGCCAATGACCGAGATGTCTGTGCAGGCAGCGGTCAGACATTCACTGCGCCTGCGCCGAAGACAGGTGCGAGAATTCGTCTGCTGACTCAGAGGAAGGATCGCATTCCAGAGGAGATGGGCGGGCTGGAGGGACGCACTGGGTGGCATTTTGTGAAGACCTAGAGGCCAGGTTATATTTTTTTTTTTTGCGTGGCCACGGAACGGAGCAACGGATGCGGACAGCACACGGAGTGCTGTCCGCATCTTTTGCAGCCCCATTGAAGTGAATGGATCCGCATCAGAGCCGCAGTTTTGACCAAAACAACGGCCGTGTACATGAGGCCTAAACCGATGCCAGCAACCTTGCTGGTGTAGATTTAGATAATTTTCTATGCCAATAACTGGCGTAGAAAATAATAAATACGACGAGCCTGCCATGCCCGTTTTTTTTAAGAACTGGTATATGTGGCATGGAAGGCAAAGAAGTTGCAAATTCGTCTGCAAATCGCCTTTACGACTGAATCTGTGACAGATATACACCATAAAGTGTCATATATCTAATCATAAATAAGCCCTATATGTATTTGTTATCACTGTAATAGTAATAACCCTGAAAAAATCATGTTACTTTGCTGCAAAATTTACAATGTAAAAACGCTATGGATTTTCCCATCGCCATGCAAAATTCAAGCCCTTGCAAAAAAATGGACAGAATTATTTTTTTTATAGATCTTAGAATGCAACAATAAAAATAGGGGGAAAAAAATACTTGGTCACTAAAGAGCAAAATACATACAGAACAAGGGGTTAAAAGGGCTATCTGTTTATACTCCGGATAGGTCATCAATCTCAGATCAGTGTCCAACACCTGGCACCCCCACTGACCAACTGTATGAAGAAAACACAGGGTTCATACTGTTCTCCTGTCGACAGTGAGCAGGTGTAATTATAACTTCTACTTACCATTCACCTCAAAAGGACAGAGGAGCTGTGATTACCACGGCAATGTGAATGGCAGGCATGGAAACAATGAAGGAAGTGCCTGTGCTAGCACTGTGTTCTCTTGAAAAGGCTGATCAGCCAGTAGCTCCCACCAATCTAATATTGATGACCACTGTTGATGAACTATCCTGAGGATAGGAAATCAATATTGGAAAAGTGGACAACCTCTTTAAGCTGCTGAATGGATTTCTAAAACACACTTGGTAGCTTTGAAGCTGAAGAGG
This sequence comes from Bufo gargarizans, assembly GCF_014858855.1. Taxonomy (NCBI): domain Eukaryota; kingdom Metazoa; phylum Chordata; class Amphibia; order Anura; family Bufonidae; genus Bufo; species Bufo gargarizans. The sequence goes on from NC_058081.1 coordinate 415,803,994, forward strand.
GCATAGCTTCCCCTAGTGGACATCATAAGCAGAAAGTGACCGCCATGTAAAGATTAACTTGTGGAGATGTAACCAGAGGTAAGGGAAACCTGTAGGCAGGACTGGTACAAATCCAGAATGATTTTATAAATGTTCAGGCAGATACACAGATCTTTTACTGACAGAGGTGTTATCTGTATAGTGAGTTCCCTGTGCTTTCTAGATGGGGAATGAACAGGATATGTTTAGTTTATAGTGGAAAGAACATATATTTCTCATATACAGATGTATAGTGAGTTCCCTGTGCTTTCTAGATGGGGAATGAACAGGATATGTGTAGTTTATAGTGGAAAAGGATATTTTTGTATAACTTACCAGTAAAATCTCTTTCTCGGTCTTCATTGGTGGGACACAGGAACCGTGGGTATAGCTATTTCCTGTAGGAGGCGTTGACACTAGATAAAGCTGTTAGCTCCTCCCCTGGCAGCTATACCCCCTCCAGCCTGGAGAGAAAGCTTTGGTTTGTGTGTACAAGCAGTAGGAGAAGCAAGCCAACCAAAGAAAAAACATGGAACACCAACCATGCCAAAAGACCCAACGGGGTTTAAACAAGGAACAGCCACAACTGTGGTTGAACAACAATACTGGGTGGGTGCTATGTCCCTCAATGAAGAGTGAGAGAGATTTTACTGGTAAGTTATACAAAAATCTCCTTTTCTCGCCAATATTCATTGGGGGACACAGGAACCGTGGGAAGTCCAAAAGCAGTACACAGGAAGGGAAAAACCACAGACCCATGGAAGCAAGGCATCAAAGAAACTGCCGCCTGCAAGACCATGCGGCCCAAGGCAGCGTCCGCCGATTGACAAGTATGCACCTGGTAAAATTTTGTGAATGTGTGTAAGGAGGACAAAGTAGTCGCCTTACACAACTCTGCAGTCGAAGCGCGATTACTCCGAGCCCAAGACACGCCCACCGCTCTGGTGGAGTGAGCTGTGACACCTAAGGGCGGAACCCTGCCCTGGGCGCGGTAAGCCTCCACAATTGCAGCCCGAATCCAACGTGCGATTGGCACCTTGGAGGCCGCCAATCCCTTGCGAGGACCCTCTGGAATGACAAAAAGGGAGTCCGTACGGCGGAAGTGATCGGAGGCTGCTAAATAGATCTTCAGAGCTCTGAAAACGTCCAAATGGTGCAACTCCTTTTCCTTAGGGTGTGAAGGAAACGGACACAGTGAGGGAAGGACAATTTCCTCGTTAATATGGAAGTCAGAGACCACCTTCGGAAGGAATGGGCCGGAGAACCGATTTGTCCTTATGAATAACCAGGAAGGGTTCTCTTCAGTAGCGCCGCCAACTCGGACACCCGTCTGATGGAAGTGATGGCTACAAGGAAAACTACCTTCCAAGACAGGAGCCGTAGAGAAATCTCATGCAAGGGCTCAAATGGGGAAGTCTGGCGCGCTGGGAGGACTAAATTCAGATCCCAAGATGGCAAAGGAGGATGGTAAGGAGGAAACGTATGTGCCACTCCCTGAAGAAAGGTCCTTACAGGCCCCAGGGGGGCCAGAGGGCGCTGGAAAAGGATAGAAAGCGCTGACACCTGACCCATCAAAGAACTAAGGGCTAGACCAAGGTCCAACCCTGATTGAAGAAAGGACAGGACCATGGGAAGAGAAAAAACTAAGTAGTGGAATATTTCGGCTTTCACAGAAACCCAGGAAGGACCTCCAGGTCCTGTAATAGATCCTGGACGACGCAGTCTTCCTGGCCTGAATCATAGTGCGGGTGACATCTGCCAAAAACACTGCGCGTTAGAACGGTCTCAATGGCCACGCCATCAAACTAAGAGACCTTAAATGCTGATGGAAGACCGGTCCCTGTGAAAGAAGGTCGTCGTCTCTGAGAGGTAGTGACCAAGGGTCGTCTCCTAGAAAGAGAACGAGGTTGGCGTTCCACGCGTGGCGTGGCCAATCCGGGAAGACTAGGATCGTCGGAATGCCCTCCATCCTGATTTTCCGCAGAACCCTGGGTAGGAGGGGAAAGGGGGGAGAACCCTCGCCAAGGGGAGATCAGGGCATCCACGCCACAAGATTCAGGGTCCCTTGCTCGGGAGAGGAAGGTGGGAAGTTTCCCATTGAGTCATGAGGCCATCAAGTCCACATCAGGGCGACCCCAACGTAGACAGATCGCCTCAAATACCTCCAGGTGAAGGGGCCACTCGCCCAGATCTGTCATGGTCCTGCTGAGGAAGTCTGCGGTCCAGTTCTCCACACTCGGGATGTAGATTGCTAAAAGTGCAGGTACATGGGTCTCCGCCCACCGCAAGATCTTGGCATCGCTGTGAGGCTGCGTTTCCCCCCGCGGTGTTGAAGAATCGCCCTAAGCTCCAGGACATTGATCGGGATTCCAACAGAGACCATGTGCCTTGGACTGTCCTGTTAGGGAACACTCCTCCCCAAGCCAGCAGACTGGCGTCGGTGGTAACAACCATCCAGGATATCAGAAGGAAGGACCTTCCCAGAACTGGAACCGACAGCCACCAACAAAGGGATGACTGTGGCAGGACGGACAGCAGCAAGGGATCTGTGGCCTGCCTATAGGGTGACAACCTGCAAAGAAACTTGTGTGTAGCAGTGGGTAGCGGTGTGTCCGTGTGGAGCGCTGAGTGGATGCCGCGCAGGCCCAGTGCAAAACTGATGACACACACACTGACACAGCGCACTCACACAGGGACAGGGTGGATAAAAATCAATTTATAAATAAAAATTAATAAATCAGATTTTTTTTATGTAAATCGATTTTATATATATATGAAAAATTCTTTTTGAGGAAAATATATTACCATCCAAAGGTTATTCCATCATGAAAAAGTTTTTGAATTATGTAGAATAAGGCTTTATATGTTTAATTTTTTTTGTAAATAAATTCCATTGATCTATTCACACTGCCATGCTCTTCCAGAGGTTTTTGTATGATTATTGGGCAGTTTCTCTGCCTGCAAGATATTATCATAGATGCTTGGTTTACTTTTTCAGTTCTCAAAACTGAATTTGACTCAGCAGAGATCACATGCCTCTTCTTCACAGCAAAAATGTTATAACCTGAACAGAGTTGAGAAAAAGACCTTAATCCTAACTTCCACAAAACTATGAATACAGAATCAACCTAATCAAACTAATATGAAAAGTTGTTATTCAAAAAATCTTGATCTACTTGCATATAGGGCTGCAACGATTAATCGATAATCGATAACTGGATTCGTTGTCAACGAATCCAGTCATCGAATAATCGCCGATTCGTTGCTATGCGGGCGGGCGGTTTACTTTAAGTCACTGCATCTTAATTTACCTTACAATCGTGACGCTCCAGTAACAACTAACAGGCAGAGCGGAGGGCGGCGTAACGTCACTTACTCATGTGACGCGCCTGCTCCGCCTCCTTCATTCATAAGTTATCCCCATAACAGCGCACATATCTCCTTCCCCATAACAGCGCCACTCACAGATCCCCCTATCCATAACAGCGCCACCCACAGATCCCCCTCTCCATAACAGCGCCACCCACAGATCCCCCTCTCCATAACAGCGCCACCCCCAGATCCCCCTCTCCATAACAGCGCCACCCACAGATCCCCCTCTCCATAACAGCGCCACCCACAGATCCCCCTCTCCATAACAGCGCCACCCATAGATCCCCCTCTCCATAACAGCGCCACCCACAGATCCCCCTCTCCATAACAGCGCCACCCACAGATCCCCCTCTCCATAACAGCGCCACCCACAGATCCCCCTCTCCATAACAGCGCCACCCACAGATCCCCCTCTCCATAACTGCACCACCCACAGATCCCCCTCTCCATAACTGCGCCACCCACAGATCCGCCTCTCCATAACAGCGCCACCCACAGATCCCCCTCTCCATAACAGCGCCACCCATAGATCCCCCTCTCCATAACAGCGCCACCCATAGATCCCCCTCTCCATAACAGCGCCACCCACAGATCCCCCTCTCCATAACAGCGCCACCCACAGATCCACCTCTCCATAACAGCGCCACCCACAGATCCCCCTCTCCATAACAGCACCACCCACAGATCCCCCTCTCCATAACAGCGCCACCCATAGATCGCCCTCTCCATAACAGCGCCGTCCACAGATCCCCCTCTCCATAACAGCGCCACCCACAGATCCCCCTCTCCATAACAGCGCCACCCACAGATCCTCCCCATAATAGTGTCGTCCACAGATCCCCCCATAACAGTGCCATCCACAATTTGTTTTAATATGGCCTTTGAACATAATTTTTCAAGTAAAATCATATAAACTGCTTTGTTTTGTAATTTTGTCGTTTTTCCCGATTAATTGAATAAATGAATCGGCAACTAATCGATTATTCAAATAATCGTTAGCTGCAGCCCTACTTGCATATTATAATTTATACCAGCAAGAATTAGTCTTTATGTAGAAAACTATGATTTAAATCAAGTCTTGACTGACTAGTGATTTAAATCGGGATTTAAATCAGTTTGATTTAAATCAAATCCACCCTGCACAGGGATTTTATTATTATAGAGAGATTATTTATATATATATATATATATATATATATAATCCAATTGGTCCCTTCTTCTCTCCCCATTCAAATCTAATATACCGTATGTTTATGTATATAGCTGATATTAGTTGATAGCTAAGTTATCACATATGCGGTATGATGTGGTTTATAATATATGATCCAACCATATATCCTTATAATTACTCCAATTGTAATGGTGATATCCCTCTTATTTTCAATCCATATAGTCCCCACTTATGGATATAGTATATATATACTGTTGGTCACTGACCTAAGATAATATGTATTTTATATTATATCCATAATTCTTCTAAATCCCAGTTAGATTATTTTCTCAGATTATTTTCTCCATTCACCTTTATGTTGATAGAAATTATTCTTCAGTGGTATGCTTCTAACAGTAGTCAATAGTGTGTACTCACTGTTAGTAGTTTAAAGTTCACCGACCGTGGCTTCCCACGTGGTAGCAGTCGAGCTCACCTCTACCTATCTGTACTGGGTACGGATATTGCCTGTACTGCAATGGTGGTTGCTGGATCCCGATGTCTCGAGTGGTGCCGCTGTTCAGTCTCGGCATTCCATGTGATGCAGTGTGATATGTTCAAGCTGCCCAGGTTTTCATGAGATCATACCTGCAATGTCCATGGAGAGCGCCACACTTCTCTTTACTTTTCCAGCAAGGAGGTATTTCCTCAACAAATTGATGGGTTCTTTAGGTGGGTCCTGAATTCTGTAAATAATCTTACTAGACGTGGTTCAGAGTTTATCCAACTCCTCCTTCAGTGGCCATATTTGTTTGAAAATCCTTCCCACTTCTATAACAGTCTCTCCAGTCCCATCTAAAACCCCAACGGGATTTTCCATTTTGACCATTATTTAATACAGCTTTCTACTTGTCTTTGGGCAAATTCTCATCAGTTTTAACTTCCAAACATAATATATCCTGATCTTCTCCTTGTCCATTAACATAATAATGTTTCATATCTTTCAAAAATCGCATTGCAGTTTCAAAGCGTTTCTGATTATCTATTATTTCAGTTAATAGCATCCCTTATTTATTTTCTTGATTTCAATGGAACCTTGAAACATAAGTACCTGAATAACCAATATAGATAACCTTTCTATTAAGGGTATCAAACTTTTTAGATTGCAGGGATACATCTTCTCCTAATCACTGTATGTTTCTTATTGTTTATCTCAAATCAATTTCTAGTGTAAACTATTAATATATATTCTATTTTTCATTTGATGTTCATGTATACTTTATATATTCCCTCTATGTGACCCTCTTGCAACTCACTGTCATCCAAAGAGTTCACACATCTGGACGTATAGGATGGGGGCCTACTAGCGAAGGGAGATCGGAGTCCTGTTACAACAGCCTGACTCAGATTTCCCGTCACCGAAGGGCACCTATCCCTTATCTACAGAAAGCCAAAAAGTTGTAATTCTGCATTGAGTACCCCAGGTAAGAGTATATCAAAATAAAAAAATTCTTCTAGATTCTAGCCATGACATCCTAGTGATACGGTTTCCCCCTCTTCAATGTTTTGCTACCTTCTCGAAGGCCGCAAAGGTTAAACCTGTTGGATCTTGTGAAACTGTTTGAAATGTTTGGATAAAAAATGTTTTTCATATCTATTTTTTATATTTACTATAAGTTCAGATATCCTCGTTTTAAGTGTTCTGTTTGCCCTCCCTATGTATTGTTTCTTACAAGGGCACTCAATGATGTATATAACATGAGTTGAGCTAAATGTCAGAAATGCCCTTATTTTATAGGAAAAGGAGTTCCGTGTGGAACATAATTTTTATGTATTTTTGGGAAATGTAGTATTTTTGCATTTATAGAAACCTTTTATATTGAGCCAGTTGTGTATAGAGTGCTCTTCTCTTTTATTGTTTTTGTTTTAATAGACAGTGCTATTTTTAGTCCTAAATTTGGGGCCTGTGTGTAGATTTGTGGGGCAGTGGTCACTAAAGGGCCAAAGGTTTTGTCATTCAAAATATAGTGCGTTCAAAAATGACGTTTATACTCCGTTCTATTTTTTATATTGTATATTAAAGGGTAAAATGATCCGTATAACATTTCCCTTTTCTTCATTTCCTGTATCAATAGTGTCTGCTGCAAAAAAGGATTGCCTGTACATATTCCTCACTTTAAATAGGGATGCATCTTTAACACTAGATGGGTCTTCTTTTGTTATAAATTGCTCCCATAGTTCCTTCGCTTCCTCCTCGAATTTCTGAAATTACATTTAATTCGACAGAACTGTCCCATCGATATAAGTAGTATAGGGCAACTGTTCTCGTCAAACTAAATGGGGGAATTCGTGGATGGCACCGCTATGGGGGAATCCGTGGATGGCACCGCTATGGTACTTAGGGAAAGTTGGGGGGGGGGGGAAATAAAGTGCAACTGTTGCATCACCCTGATCGGGTGTCTGGGGTCCACATCACAGCTGTGTTACCCTAGACCCCCCAGGGGTGCTGCAGCTTGACCCCCCCCCCCCCCACACCTTTTTTTTTTTTGTGTACGCTGACTGTGGTCGGCACTCTTAGCGTCCGGCCACTGTTAGAGCATCGCCCACCCTACCACTGATCAGCAAGTTCAAAAAATTTTTAGCCTTTTTGGGGGTTTTCACCTTTTTTTTCTGTTAGGTTTAGGGCAAAGTCCGCGAACACCCGTGCCCCCACATACACGCACTCTAAATAAAGTTTTCCACTCACGCACACAACACATTGCCCTATGACCCGCCGGATGTTCTCAGACAAAGGAGGCAGACGCCCAGCTTATCTCCGATTCCGAGAGCCCCAGTGAGGACAAGGATGCCCCCACTTTCCTCTTGTTATCCGCGTCCTCCTCATCATATAGCGATGATGATGTGCCCCCAAGGCAACGGAGACGCCGCCAGGCGGAGCAAGGGGACTGCCACTGCTCTGGGGCTCGTACTAGTTTTCCAGCCCACCAGATAAGTCCACCTAAGCCCCCTACCAGTGAACTTGCATGGTGTACCCCAGAGGATTTTGAGCCTGTGATACCTGATTTTGTTGGCCAAACAGGAATCCAGATTCCCACAGTGGGCATCCCTGGGTATGACTATTTTAGTCTTTTTTTTTGAGTGACCACTTTGGAAATCTGATGGTGGGGCAAACGAACTTGTACGCCCAACAGTTCATTGCTCAACACCTGGACTCCTTTTTGGCTAGGGCCGGTGGCTGGACTCCGGTCAGTGCAGCCGAGATGAGGACATTTTGGGGCCTCGTGCTGCACAAAAAACCCAGTGTCAGGCTGTACTGGAGTGGGGACGTCCTCTACCAGACCCCACTTTACAGTACGGCCATGACACGCTCCCAATTTGAGGCCATTCGGAAATGCCTGCATTATGCAGATAATGCAGCATGTCCCCCCTAAGGTGATCCTGCCTATGACCGCTTGTACAAAATCAGGCCGGTCATCGATCACTTCGGGGCCAAATTTTTGGAGGCCTACGTACCTGGAAAGGAGGTCGCGGTTGATGAGTCTCTCATTGCTTTGAAGGGGAGACTCATTTTCCTCCAGTATGTTCCCTCTAAGCAGGCGAGTTATGGCGTGAAGCTGTACAAACTTTGTGAGAGTACCTCAGGGTACACTTACAAGTTTCGTGTGTACGAGGGGCGAGACTCCCATATTCAACCCCCAGAATGTCCCCCCCCATTCTGGGTGTTAGCAGGAAACTTGTGTGGGACCTTATGCACCCACTGCTAGATAAGGGTTACCACCTGTAGGTGGATAACATTTATACTAGTATCCCCTTGCTCCAGTCCCTCGCTGCCAGATCCACGTCCGTTTGTGGGACCGTGCTGAAAAATCAACGCGGCCTCCCTACCTACCCCTTCCAGGTACCTATTCCCAGGGGTAAGACACGTGCCCTTACCAGTGGAAACCTGTTGCTGGTCAGATATAAGGACAAGAGGAATGTCCTTGTACTGTCCACAATTCACGGTAACAGCATGACCCCTGTCCCTGTGCGATGTACCGCGGCAACGGTCCTCAAGCCCAATTGTATCGTTGACTACATGGTGCGCAACTGCGTGTGAAAATAGATACAAAGAGAAGGACACATTGTACAAATGAGAATGCAATACAGATACAATAGGTCAAACAATATCGGTTAGAGGCAACAAATTACAAGAGGCGAGACAGGCTAGTGGGAGAACAGGGACTTTAGAGAAATACAGCCATATCATTTTTATAATTTAATCTGTGCGGACCCATGGCATTAGTCCTGATGATCCATCGAGCCTCCCGCTGCAGCAGGAGGCGGTGGCGATCACCACCCATAGGGATGGGTCCCACAGCCTCGATGCCAGCAAAAGAGAGGCTAGATAGATCACCATCATGGGCCGCGCAGACATGGTCAATCAGGCGGGGAGAACCCCGACCTGTCTTAATGGAACTTAAATGCTCCCGTACTCTTTCGAATAAAGGTCTTATAGTTTTACCAATGTAAAACCTGCAACAAGAACACGTTATGACGTAGACTACGTGAGATGTACGACACGTGATGAAGTCTTTGACTTTATGTATGACCCCCTTCCCCCCAAAGATAGTATTTTTCTCAGCGAATTTTGGAAACAGAAAGAACACATACCGCACGTGTAATTACCCTGCCGTTTTCTGTTCTGTAACCAATTGGTTTGTCTGAAATGTCTCAACACACTGTGGACTAATCTATCTTTCAGAGTGTGGCATTTTTTAAAAGTAACAAGGGGTCTTAATTTCCCAAAAGAAGACTTCCCTCCTAAATGGTCCCAATTATTTAACACAGCTTGTCTCACTATATCTGCTGCTGGACTAAATTTGAAGACAAATGCAAATCTGTCTTGGTTGCTGTCCTCGATCTTATCCCTAAGGAGATTATGACGTGAATGCCGGCTGGCACGATATAAAGCATTGACAACGTTTCTTACTGGGTAACCCCTCTCCAGCAGCCTTTCCTTAAGTTGGTGGGCTTGCCTGAAATAGCACTCATCCGTGCTATTAATTCTACGTAAATGGATGAATTGTCCAAAAGGGACAGCATCCTTCACCGCGGGGGAATGAAAGCTGGTCTGTTGGAGCAGCGAGATTGTTGCGGTTGGCTTACGAAAACCTGTTGTATGGAGTACACCATCAACTGTGGTGACTCTTACATCCAGAAAATCCAGAGAATTACCACCAAAGTTGAGGGTAAGGGCTCATTCAGACAGCCGTATGCTATCCGCAAAAATGCAGATCCGTTTTTTTGCGGATTAGACGCTGACCTATTCACTTCTATGGGGCCCTTTTCTATTCCAAGGTTCCGCAAAATAAATGAAACCTGTCCTATACTTGTCCGTGAAAATCAGGACATGGCCCTATTAAAGTCTATGGGTCAGCAAAAATACTAAATGCTATCCGTTTTTTTGCGGATCAGTTTTTTTTGCGGATCCGCAAAAAAAACGGATAGCATTCAGTATTTTTGCGGACAGCATACGGCCGTCTGAATGAGCCCTAAACCTCATATTCATGTGATTAGTCTCATTTAAAAGTTGAACAAAATGCAGGAAGGGGTTCCCCAATAAGAAGACGTATATGTCATCAAATACCGCCAGATACAGGTTCGCGAAGGTACACAACACCGGTGTACCCATCGCTGTACCTAGTATCTGGCGGTACCACTGCCGGTCAAATTGGAACACGTTGTTAGGGAGTACTAAATCTAAGGATTCTTGTATGAACCTCCAAAAAAATAGGATTCTTGTCGGAGCAACTCAAAACCATGGCTCTGGCCTTCAAACCCAAATCATGGGGAATTCTCGTATATAAACTCTCCACGTCTAAGGACACAAGGCGGAGTTCCTCCCGCCACTCAAAGTTATTGAAAGCGCGGAGGAAATCTCCGGTGTCCTTTAGATACGAATGGAGTGCCCCTAAGTAAAGGCCTCAATAGCCAGTCGACATACCTAGAGATGGGTTCGGTCGCTGATCCCATCCCAGCAACAATTGGTCGTCCCGGAGGATGGGACAGCGATTTATGTATTTTCGGGACGAAATACCAAGTAGGGTTCTTAGGGAACTTTGGAGTCAGTCTCTCCAAGATGCTCTTGGGCAGAAATTGTATATCAATATACTTATCGAGGAGTGACTGTACCCTGGCCAGTACAGACGGGACTGGGTTCTCACTAAGTTTTTCATATACATTTCTATCTTCCAACTGCCTAGCCGCTTCCTCCAAATAATAAACCTTGGTCATCAGGACCACATTACCCCCTTTGTCGGCGGGCTTAATGACAACATAGTCAAGACCATAAAGCCACTGTAGAGCAGACCGTTCTTCACGAGTAATATTAAGGGGTGCCATTGGATAAATCAGTGCACGTACATCCCTAAGGGCCCTTTCACACTTGCGTTGTCCGGATCCGGCGTGTACTCCACTTGCCGGAGGTACACGCCGGATCCGGAAAAACGCAAGTGTACTGAAAGCATTTGAAGACGGATCTGTCTTCAAAATGCTTTCAGTGTTACTATGGCAGCCAGGACGCTATTAAAGTCCTGGTTGCCATAGTAGGAGCGGGGAGCGGGGGAGCGGCATACTTACAGTCCGTGCGGCTCTCGGGGCGCTCCAGAGTGACGTCAGAGCGCCCCAGGCGCATGGATGACGTGTACATGCGATCACGTCATCCATGCGCCTGGGGTGCCCTGACGTCACTCTGGAGCGCCCCGGGAGCCGCACGGACGGTAAGTATGCTGCTCCCCCGCTCCCCGCTACACTTTACCATGGCTGCCAGGACTTTAGCGTCCCCGCAGCCATGGTAACCATTCAGAAAAAGCTAAACGTCGTATCCGGCAATGCGCCGAAACGACGTTTAGCTTAAGGCCGGATCCGAATCAATGCCTTTCAATGGGCATTAATTCCGGATCCGGCTTTGCGGCAAGTGTTCAGGATTTTTGGCCGGAGCAAAAAGTACAGCATGCTGCGGTATTTTCTCCGGCCAAAAAACGTTCCGTTCTGGAATGGAAGACATCCTGATGCCTCCTGAACGGATTTCTCTCCATTCAGAATGCATGGGGATAATCCTGATCAGGATTCTTCCGGCATAGAGCCCCGACGACGGAACTCTATGCCGGATCCGGACAAAGCAAGTGTGAAAGGGGCCTTAGTTCTCTTTTGTGGAAAAGGTCAATAGCAGAGCCCGCCGGCATAGGGGGAAGAAAAGTGGACTTGATGCCGCCCGAAAACAATTCCCAACACTCAGGTGCAACGTTATTATTGCTCTCGATGTCCGCAAGGAACTGTACACACAATCTCTTTAGTATCAAAGCGATGCTGTAAATGAAAATCAGCACAAGTCATGTGTGCAGGGACCTCACCAAGTAGTGGTGGGAAACGTGTAGAACTGCTTTCTGAGAAAAAAATTTTAAGAAACAATTTACGCACAGCTCTGTATAAATCTATTTCAAAGTCGACAGGGTTAAATTGTTCCACCAAGCTGTATCCCAACCCACTTTGGAGGAGTGAGAGATAGCTCGGGGGCAATTCATGTGTGGTGAGGTTAATGACAATGTTGGGAGAGTCCTGCATCAGGGGGGCTGGATAGAATGTCTCTACTGTTTCCAGGAGACTTGTCTCCTCCTTCTCATGGATTTGCAGATTTGGGTGCTTCTTCCCCTTTCGTTTCTCTCGTCCCCTTCGGGTTCTTTTCCTAAAGGGGGGCTGTTGTTCACCCGGGCAGATGCTCCATTTTCTGACTGACTAGAATCTGAGTCAGTGGTCCAGAAGTCGCTACGGGTGCGGCGGGGATTATGTCGAGGACGACCTCTCTTTTTGTTACAGTCAAAGACTGTCATTCTCATAATTGTTCTTATCTCTCAAAAACGTATCTCTTTTTTTCTCCTTTATTTCAGTTTGAGTAACGGTAAGCTTTTTACTTAACCTATCTTTTTTTTTGCGCCTTTTTTTTTTTTTTTTATAAAGGGGTCCATTTTTATACGGCAGAAAATACGGTAAAGAGAAGTGTGGAGCTCTCCATGAACATTGCAGGTATGGCCCCATGAAAACATGGGCAGCTTGAACATATCACTCTACATCACGTGGAACGCCGAGACTGAACAGCGGCACCACGCAAGACATCGGGATCCAGCAACTACCATTGCAGTACAGGCAATATCCGTACCCAGTACAAAGATGAAGAGGTATAGGTGAGCTTGACTGCTACCACGTGGGACGCCACGGTCGGTGAACTTTAAACTACTAACAGTGAGTACACACTACTGACTACTGTTAGAAGCATACCACTAAAGAAGAATTGCTATCAACATAAAGGTGAATAGAGAAAATAATCTAACTGGGATTTAGAAGAATTATGGACATAATATAAAATACTGTAACGACACCCCAGGCATAAAAGGGGTTAAAACCGTTTAGGCGATCTTCCCCTTCCAGAGCCACAGACACAGCTACTTACAGAACACCAAACTCCCGAACTGGAAACCATATGAATGCAGCATACAGCTGAATAGGAAAAACCATATGAAAGGTTTACACTCCTAGCAGTCGAACTGGCAGCATACAATCCCCCCAAGAATGAGACCAAGCTCTGTGTTGAGGGTAAAGCAGTGGGCAGCCAGAGCTGTGGGTTTATTGTCCTTATATACACATTAGTACCACCCACAGGGTTTTGTAAAACAACCAGTAACCCCGTACAATACACTCAGACACTCCCACACAAAATCCTCCCCTCTGCCTGTGATACAATTACCTTACACAATGGGTTAATGTAATTATCACAGGCGGAAGAATAAACAGTTTTACACAATGTCTTCTGTCCTGGAGACAATTGGGAAGTAATCCAATTTATCTCCAAGGGCAGAGGCAAAACTCCATTAGCCACATGGTAGCAAAAGACAATAAAAAAATATTTAACTGTGCAGCTATTGCATGAAACATAGACGTTTAACAAATCCTCAGATGGCTTGGATCTGAGCGCTCAATTTATCCGAACAGCGCTCAGATGCCACAAACACAGTCAAATCGCCATGGGGTTTAAGTTTAGCATGGGCTGATGAGAGGGCCCATAATCTTGGGGCAAGAGGCTGGCAACCAGGCTTCTCCAGCACCCAGTGGCGAGGTTGGTTTCGCCACAAATACATATTACCTTATGTCAGTGACCAACAGTATATCTATACTATATCCATAAGTGTGGACTATATGGATTGAAAATAAGAGGGATATCACCATTACAATTGGAGTAATTATAAGGATATATGGTTGGCTCATATATTATAAACCACATTTTAGAATAGTGGAAAGAATATATATTCCTCATATAAAGATGTATAGTGAGTTCTCTGTGTTTCTAGATGGGGAATGAACAGGATATATGTGTAGTTTATAGTGGAAATAACATATATATCACATATACAGATGTATAGTGAGTTCCCTGTGCTTTCTAGATAGGGAGTAAACAGGATATATATGTCTAGATTATAGTGGAAAGAACATATATTTCTCATATACAGGTGTATAGTGCAATCACTGTGCTTTGTAGATGGGGAGTAAACAGGATATACAGTGGATATAAAAAGTCTACACACCCGTGTTAAAACAAAGATAAATCATTTCAGAACTTTTTCCGCCTTTAATGTTACCTATAAACTGTACCACTCAATTGAAAAACAAACTAAAATCTTTTAGGTGGAGGGGGAAAAAAAAAAAACTAAAAATAATGTGGTTGCATAAGTGTGCACACCCTATTATAACTGGGGATGTAGCTGTGTTCAGAATTAAGCAATCACATTCAAAATCATGTTAAATAGGAGTCAGCATACCCCTGCCATCATTTAAAGTGCCTCTAATTACCCCCAAATAAAGTTCAGCTGCTCTAGTTGGTCTTTCCTGAAATGTTCTTAGTCGCATCCCACAGCAAAAGCCATGGTCCACAGAGAGCTTCCAAAGCATCAGAGGGATGTCATTGTTAAAAGGTATCAGTCAGGAAAAGGGTACAAAAGAATTTCCAAGGCATTAGATATACCATGGAACACAGTGAAGACAGTCATCATCAAGTGGAGGAAATATGGCACAACAGTGACATTACCAAGAACTGGATGTCTCTCCAAAATTGATGAAAAGAGAAGAAAACTGGTCTGGGAGGCTACCAAGAGGCCTACAGCAACATTAAAGGAGCTACAGGAATATCTGGCAAATACTGGCTGTGTGGTACATGTGACAACAATCTCCCGTATTCTTCATATGTCTGGGCTATGGTGTAGAGTGGCAAGACGAAAGCCTTTTCTTAAGAAAAACATCTAAGCCAGGCTACATTTTGCAAAAACACATCTGAAGTCTCCCAAAAGCATGTGGGAAAAGGTGCTATGGTCTGATGAAACCAAGGTTGAACTTTTCGGCCTTAATTCCAAAAGATATGTTTGGCGCAAAAACAACACTGCATTTCACCAAAAGAACACCATACCCACAGTGAAGCATGGTGGTGGCAGCATCATGCTTTGGGGCTGTTTTTCTTCAGATGGAACTGGGGCCTTAGTTAAAGGAAACCTGTCACCATGATTTAGCGCATAGAGCTGGGGACATGGGCTGCTAGATGGCCACTAGCACATCTGCAGTACCCAGGTCCCATAGCTCTCTGCGCTTTTATGGTGTTAAAATACAGTTTTTAGTGATATGCAAATTACCTCCTATGTGTCCTGTAGCCGGAGATGAGTCCAGCGGAAGGGAGCCCAGCACCGCCCCGCGTCCGCCGAATCTCCTCCTTGCCTGCTGACGTCATAGAGCTGCAGTGCCGAAATCTCGCGATGCGCGAGCTAGCGCATGCGTAGTTCGTTCCCTGTGCTGATTCCAGTACAGGGAATGAACATGATGCCGAGACTGCGCATGCGCTAGCTCGCGCATCGCGAGATTTCGGCACTGCAGCTCTATGACGTCAGCAGGCAAGGAGGAGATTCGGCGGACGCGGGGCGGTGCTGGGCTCCCTTCCGCTGGACTCATCTCCGGCTACAGGACACATAGGAGGTAATTTGCATATCACTAAAAACGGTATTTTAACACCATAAAAGCGCAGAGAGCTATGGGACCTGGGTACTGCAGATGTGCTAGTGGCCATCTAGCAGCCCATGTCCCCAGCTCTATGCGCTAAATCATGGTGACAGGTTCCCTTTAAGCTAGAGGGAATTATGAACAGTTCCAAATACCAGTCAATATTGGCACAAAATCTTCAGGCTTCTGCTAGAAAGCTGAATATGAAGAGGCACTTCATCTGTCAGCATGACAATGACCCAAAGCATATATCTAAATCAACAAAGGAATGGCTTCACCAGAAGAAGATTAGAAGATTCAAGTTTTGGAATGGCCCAGCCAGAGCCCAGACCTGAATCCAATTGAAAATCTGTGGGGGAATCTGAAGAGGGCTGTGCCCAGGAGATGCCCTCGCAATCTGACAGATTTGGAGTGTTCTTGCAAAGAAGAGTGGGCAAATCTTGCCAAGTCAAAATGTGCCATGCTGATAGACTCATACTCAAAAAGACTGAGTGATGTAATAAAATCAAAAGGTGCTTTAACAAAGTATTAGTTTAAGGGTGTGCACACTTATGCAACCATATTTTATTTTTATATTTTTTCTTCCCTCTACCTAAAAGATTTCAGTTTGTTTTTAAATTGAGTTGTACAGTTTATAGGTCACATTAAAAGGTGGAAAAAGTTCTGAAATGATTTATCTTTGTCTCATTTTTTTTTTTTACAGCACAGAAACCTGACATTTTAACAGGGGTGTGTAGACTTTTATCCATTGTATATGTTCTTTCCACTATAAACTACACATATATCCTGTTCATTCCCCATCTAGAAAGCACAGAGAACTAATTATACATCTGTATGAGGAATATATGTTTTTTCCACTATAAACTACACATACAGCCAGGTCCATAAATATTGGGACATCGACACAATTTGACATTTTTGGCCCTATACACCACCACAATGGATTTGAAATGAAACGAACAAGATGTCCTTTAACTGCAGACTGTCAGCTTTAATTTGAGGGCATTTACATCCAAATCAGGTGAACGGTGTAGGAAATACAACCGTTTGCATATGTGCCTCCCACTTGTTGAGGGACCAAAAGTAATGGGACAGAATAATAATCATAAATCAAACTTTCACTTTTTAATACTTGGTTGCAAATCCTTTGCCGTCAAATTACAGCCTGAAGTCTGGAATGCATAGACATCACCAGATGCTGGGTTTCATCCCTGGTGATGCTCTGGCAGGCCTCTACTGCAACTGCCTTCAGTTCCTGCTTGTTCTTGGGGCATTTTCCCTTCAGTTTTGTCTTCAGCAAGAGAAATGCATGTTCAATCAGATTCAGGTCAGATGATTGACTTGGCCATTGCAGAACATTTAAATTCTTTCCCTTAAAAAAACTCTTTGGTTGCTTTTGCAGTATGCTTTTGGTCATTCTCCATCTGTACTGTGAAGTGCCGTCTAATGAGTTCTGAAGCATTTGGCTGAATATGAGCAGATAATATTGCCCGCAACACTTTAGAATTCCTCCTGCTGCTTTTGTCAGCAGTCACATCATCAATAAATACAAGAGAACCAGTTCCATTGGCAGCCATACATGCCCACGCCATGACACTACCACCACCATGGTTCACTGATGAGGTGGTATGCTTAGGATCATGAGCAGTTCCTTTCCTTCTCCATACTCTTCTCTTCCCATCACTCTGGTACAAGTTGATTTTGGTCTCATCTGTTCATAGGATGTTGTTCCAGAACTGTGAAGGCTTTTTTAGATGTCGTTTGGCAAACTCTAATCTGGCCTTCCTGTTTTTGAGGCTCACCAATGGTTTACATCTTGTGGTGAATCCTCTGTACTCACTCTGGTGAAGTCTTCTCTTGATTGTTGACTTTGACACACATACACCTACCTCCTGGAGAGTGTTCTTGATCTGGCCAACTGTTGTTAAGGGTGTTTTTTTCACCAAGGAAAGAATTCTTCTGTCATCCACCACAGTTGTTTTCCGTGGTCTTCCGGGTCTTTTGGTGTTGCCGAGCTCACCGCTGCGTTCCTTCTTTTTAAGAATCTTCCAAACAGTTGTTTTGGCCACACCTAATGTTTTTGCTATCTCTCTGATGGGATTGTTTTGTTTTTTCACCCCAATGGTGGCTTGCTTAACTGATAGTGACAGCTCTTTGGATATTATCTTGAGAGTTGACAGCAACAGATTCCAAATGCAAATAGCACACTTGAAATGAACTCTGGACCTTTTATCTGCTCATTGTTTTGGGGATAATGAAGGAATAACACACACCTGGCCATGGAACAGCTGAGAAGCCAATTGTCCCATTACTTTTGGTCCCTTAACAAGTGGGAAGCACATATACAAACTGTTGTAATTCCTACACCGTTCACCTGATTTGTATGTAAATACCCTCAAATTACAGCTGACAGTCTGCATTTAAAGCACATCTTGTTCGTTTCATTTCAAATCCATTGTGGCGGTGTATAGTGCTAAAAATGTTAGAATTGGGTTGATGTCCCAATATTTATGGACCTGACTGTATATCCTGTTCAGAAAGCACAGATAACCCACTATACACCTGTATAGGAGGAATATATGTTCTTTGTACTATATAAACTACATATATATCCTGTTCACTCCCCATCTAGAAAGCACAGGGAACTCGCTATACACCTGTATAGGAGGAATATAGGTTCTTTACACATATATCCTGTCTGTCATTCCTTTTAGTAGGTCCCTACACATATAACCCGTCTGTCATTCCTTTTAGTAGGTCCCTACACATATATCCCGTCTGTCATTCCTTTTAGTAGGTCCCTACACATATATCCCGTCTGTCATTCCTTTTAGTAGGTCCCTACACATATATCCCGTCTGTCATTCCTTTTAGTAGGTCCCTACACATATATCCCGTCTGTCATTGCTTTTAGTAGGTCCCTACACATATATCCCGTCTGTCATTCCTTTTAGTAGGTCCCTACACATATATCCCGTCATTCCTTTTAGTAGGTCCCTACACATATATCCCGTCTGTCATTCCTTTTAGTAGGTCCCTACACATATATCCTGTTCACTCCCCATCTAGAAAGCACAGGGAACTTGCTATACACCTGTATAGGAGGAATATATGTTTATTACAGAAATACAGGAAACGGATTATACCTATGTCTGTAGCTTTACAAATGAATCCTATAGTCCATTGCTTTAGTATGTGTGCTGAAGCCCTGAGACCCCTGCAGGGTGAAGCTGAAAACTGGCCCCTACGTGGGGCCCGCTCCCAGGCATTACTACTGCTCCGCTGACAGCCGTCCTGACATGGAAACACCATCTGTTACACGATGACCGGGCTCACTGCATGGGTGCTGCCAGTCAACAAGCCCAGTGCCAGCAGGAAAGTGGTTCCCATAGTGGACCGGGCGTGGCGGACAGGAACATTCCTGCTGGCGGAAGGAGGGGCCCCAGACGGGCACAGTCCCCTGGATGGAGTCGTGGGTCCCAGGCTTTAGGGAACTGCCGCCACAGAACGCAACTGAAAGGAACTCGACTCCAAAGCAGCCATTTTCTCAGCAGAGGGGTGCTGCTGCCACCCCCATATCAACCCCAACAGCTACTGGGCTGAAACAGGTGAAGTGCTCCTCCGCAGTCTTCCCTGGGAGGTCCCGGCACTTAGTGCCTACTAACGGGGGCTGAGCGCGAACCCACACATGCCCAACATGTCGCCTCAGCTCTCCAGATACCTACCTGCAACTGTGCCTCAACTGCACTCCTGACAAAGCTAAGCGGGGCCACAGCCCAACTCCAATTCCACTTCTCCCAGGTCGGGCTGGTAGTAGGAAGCAGGATGGCCAGGCGGGCAGTTCCTGTCTGCAGACCCCTCCCAGGGTGCGGGCCGTCTCCTTCCACGGTCATGTGAGCCCTGCCCGCCGGTGTGCAGGGCGAGGGCAGCGCAGGAATGTCTGCGAGCTCTGGCTACTGAGGTACAGCCGTGGTGAGATGGGGAAGCAGCCGAACTGAACTTGGTGCAGCCGCTTCTCTTCTGGCCGACGTGTTCCCCATATGCTGGGAGATGAGTTCCTCTGTGAGTCACCAACTCTGTTTGCTGTCAGTGAGTGCCACTCAAGTTGACAGCTACAGTCTTAAGTTTATAGTAGTAGGGGTATATTCACACATAGTGGTGGAGAAAACTGCATCAGAAAAAAGGCATGTTTTACGCCTGTGTGGCTTGTGTGAATACTCCCATGGCATAGGTTACACCTGCCATCTTCACCAACCTTGCAGCTTCTGGCACATGGATCTCCAGAGATGCACCATAATTGAAAGGCATGCCTCTAATCATTTTCTCCAGATCTAATACAGATGAGGCTCAGGACCAGTGATGGCCAGTTCGCATTGTTTGCCCGCGAACATATGCGGGCTGCTATCTTTTTTCACAAGTCCGGCGAGGCACAGGTAAGGCTACTTTTACACTAGCGTTCGGGGCTCCGCTTGTGAGTTCCGTTTGAAGGCTCTTACAAGCGGCCCTGAACGCATCCGTAGTGCCCCAATGCATTCTGAGTGGATGCGGACCCGCTCAGAATGCATCAGTCTGGCACCGTTTGGCCTCCGCTCAGCAAGCGGACACCCGAACACTGCGGAGGCAAACGGATCCGTCCAGACTTACAATGTAAGTCAATGGGGACGGATCCGTTTGAAGTTGACACAATATGGCTCAATTTCAAACGGATCCGCCCCCCATTGACTTTCAATGTAAAGTCTGTACGGATCCGTCTGAGCAACTTTTACACTTAGAATTTTTTCTAAAATATAATCCAGACGGATCCGTTCTGAACGGATCCCATAGTCTGCATTATAGGAGCGGATCCGTCTGTGCAGACACCAGACGGATCCGCTCCGAACGTAAGTGTGAAAGTAGCCTTAGCCCTTACCTGTGCCGCGAGCCGGTCTGAAAACAAATGCGGTCATCAGGAGCAGGCAGTTCCGAGAACAGCCCGATGAAGGCCTCCGGTGGCTGTTCTCGGAACTGCCTGCTCCCGCTGACCGCACTTGTTTTCAGACCGGCTCGCGCACAGGTAAGGGCTTACCTGTGCCTCGTCGGACTTGTGAAAAAAGATAGCAGCCCGCATATGTTCGCGGGCGAACAATACGAACTGGCCATCACTGCTCAGGACCACTCTACCCTGTATCTAAAAGGCACATTAGGGCTGCAGCTCCACAATGATTTGGGTCACAAAACCTGAAATATTTTCATATTGAAAAATTCAACATGGTAAGATTTCTTGCATTTGTCACAAGCTTTTTGTGACTTTTTGCCATAGAATTTCAACCAAAAATCATTGTGGTACCTAAGGCTACTTTCACACTGGCGTTTTGGCTTTCAGTTTGTGAGATCCGTTTCAGGGCTCTCACAAGCGGTCCAAAACGGATCAGTTCATCCCTAATGCATTCTGAATGGGTAAGGATCCGCTCAGAAGGCATCAGTTTGCATCCGTTCTGTCTCTATTCCGCTTTAGAGGCAGACACCAAAACGCTGATTGCAGCGTTCTGGTGTCCGGATGATGAAACTGAGCCAAACGGGGTCCCCCCATCAAAGTGGGTTCCTCATGGGGTCAGGATATTAGGTATAATGATAAATTGCGATAGAGTAAATCAGATAAATAACAAATGATACAGTGAGATAGCAGAGATAGACAGGATGATAGATACTACTATCTGTCTCACTGTTTAGAAGTCAGCCGGAGTGATATTCAAAGCCTGATACCTGAAAAAGAAGAGGTACCTATATAAAATCCATTCAAAATAACATTGTGTCTATAACACTCATACATGTTAGTAATAAAGACTTACTTGACCTCCAAACTTCAGACGTGTGCCACCCCCTGCAGATGCCTGATACTGTGGGCATACAGGGGCCACGGCGCACTGACCTTTAAATCGCGTGCCAGGGCCTCCCTCCAACGGATGTAGCCAATCCTGAATAAACACCAAATCTAGCCGCATTACCTATCAGGTGACTGGCAAACGGTCTGTGGAGCGCGCGTCTGCTCCTTCTGACGGGCACTGAAATTCTGCATCCTGCCTGTGGAATGCAGCTATGGAACGCAGGTAACTTACGGTATACAAAGATGATAACTTCCGGCCGGTGGAACTCAACATGGGCCGCATACGACCGGCAGGAGTATATAATTGAGCCTCAGGTATGCATGCAATGAGTTCAATTCAGGCTACATCGTGAGATGCATTAGTATATTAAATAGGGAGGATGGGTACCTACGTCCCCACAGGGTAAATTAACCCCATAGAATATCTAAACATATGAAACCCTGAACACTAATATATTGGGGAAACAAGGATAATGCCTAAAGCCCCACATGTTAAATTAACCCTATAGTGCCTGGGAGAATAATTCATATAGAGTATCCAGACATATAAAACCCACAGAATCAGGACATTCTGAAACAACCATAGTATTATCCAGAACCATAATTGTTATAAGATAAAGGGAGACCCCAGAGGATGTAAGGGACCACCTACCGAAGTGCACTAAGGACTTAATATATATCCCTCTGTGTCAAGATGCTATAAACATTTGGATGCTTCACGCCTCACTGGCTCAGCTATGGCTACCCTTCAGGTCATTGAGACAGACTACATATAAAATAAGGACATACTGACCATTCCATTATTCTTAGATATAACAACTGAATGTGAGCCTCTCATTGAGTCTAAATGGTCTCTTTCTGTAGGATCTTCCTGTCCCAGTGCCCACCCATCGGTGATGGGGGATCACCTCCAGTACCGTGGATTTAAAACTCTTGGATTGCCAGAATGGGCCTCCATGACGCGATTAGGAGACGTGCATGTTCGCATACACGTCTCCTAACTTCTCTACTAGTTTTGCCTACATAGTCTTTAGAACACGAGCACTGACAGATGTAAATTGTCCCTTTGGTTTTACAGTTGGCAAAATCCCAAATGGTAAATACCTCGTTCATTGCCGAGCAGGTAATAGTTTTAGAGGTTGAGACGTACTTGCATGCTTTACATGTTCCACAACGGAATATGCCCAGGGGGGCGATGGTCAAGCCAAGTTCCCACGCTTGGCAAGGTGGTATAGTGACTGTGGACTAAACGATCCCTGAGACTTCTCCCCCTGCGGTATGTTACTCTAGGGGTGGGTGTAACCACCTTAGACAGATCTTGTTCCATAGCTAAAATTGGCCAATATCTACCCAAAATCTTCCTCACTTCCGGCTAATCTCCACTTTTCATGCGGCGAACCCTGATCAGTGTAGTACCCTCTGTCTGGGTACTCCGTGGTGTTAGAAGGATAGATCTATCTTTTAGTGACGCTTGTTTATAGGCTTCTTTCAGGATGTTCTGTGGGTAGCCCCTATCAAGAAATCTCCTCTGTAGTAATCTAGCCTCCTGGTGAAATAGTTCAGGATCGAAGCAGTTTCTACGAACCTGTAGATACTGACCCTTCAGGATACCCCTTTTAAGGGGAAAGGGGTGATGACTGTCCCAGTGGCGGATGGAATTAGTGGCCGTTGGCTTTCTAAACAATGTTGTAACCAGTTGTCACAGCGGACGTACACCCAGTATCAAAGACAACACCCCAACCAGGCTCTGTACGAGAGACAGGGGAAGGGTCACCTCCTAGCTTATCCCTGACCTCTTTCCCTGCACTGCTCAGCCCACAGTAGACCTTGAAGGTAGGTGTACTAGTGTTCTCCAGCCTGGGCTAACAAAAACCCTGAACTCCCTAAGATGGTGAAGTGGGGAGATAGGAGCAGTCTGCTCGCACAGAACCTGGATGGACAAGAAGACACAAACAACCGAACAAGCAATGACACTTATCTCTGAGAGCAGGAACAGACAGCCAACCTTCTCTCCAAACTTCCCAGACAGAATGAACAGTATAATCCGCTCAGGGCACTGGGCAGTGTGCTATTTAACCTAAAGACCCCACCCAGTGCACCTGAGAGAGGCGGATCCAGCACGGCTCCAAAGCAATCACTAAACTCGTGCTATCCTGGCTGACCTCCGCACATGGTCAGAGTGGGGCATGACAGTACCCCCCCCCCCCTTCTACGTGTGACCTCCGGACCAACCTTATCCGGATGGGACCTATGAAAGGCCCTCACCAGTCGGCTGGCATTGACATCAGATGCCGGAACCCACATCCTCTCTTCAGGACCGTATCCCCTCCAGTGCACCAGGTACTGGAGGGAGCCCGGAAGAAATCTCGAGTCGAGAATCCTGGAGATCTCGAACTCCAAGTTTCCCTCGACTAGAACAGGAGGAGGAGGCAATGGCGATGATACCACCGGTTTAACATATTTTTTTAGCAAAGACCTGTGGAAGACATCATGGATCCTCCAAGTCTGCGGAAGATCCAGCCGAAATGTCACCGGATTGATCACCGCAGAAATCTTATACGGACCAATAAATCTTGGACCCAGTTTCCAAGATGGCACTCTCAATTTGATATTCTTAGTGGACAACCACACACAGGTCCGGACCAGTCACACGTCACTTGTCAGCCATTCGTTTATACCTCTCACCCATCTTCTCCAAATTTCCTTGACTCCTCCGCCAGATGGAGGATAAGGCAGAAGAGAATCTCTCCTCCTCTGGCATCCCAGAGGAACCAGTCCCAGAAAAGGTTCCAAACTGAGGATGGAAACCGTATGCGCCAAAAAATGGCGACTTACCCGTGGACTCCTGCCTACGGTTATTCAATGCAAATTCTGCTAAGGACAAGAATGAGGACCAGTCCTCCTGATTCTCAGCCACAAAGCACCTCAAGTAGGTCTCCAGGTTTTGATTGGTACGCTCCGTCTGACCATTCGACTGTGGATGAAAAGCCGACGAGAAAGAAAGTTGAATGCCAAGCCGAGAGCAGAACGCCCTCCAAAACCTGGAGACAAACTGCGTGCCCCTATCAGAGACCACATCTGAAGGAACACCGTGCAATTTCACAATATTATCCACAAAGATCTGTGCAAGAGTCTTAGCGTTAGGCAGACCCTTTAGTGGTATAAAGTGAGCCATTTTACTGAAACGGTCGACTACCACCAAAATCACTGTTTTCCCGGAGGAACTCGGCAGGTCCGTAATAAAGTCCATGGACAAATGCGTCCAAGGACGAGATGGAATAGACAATGGAAGAAGTGAACCAGGCGGTCGAGTATGAGCAACCTTTGACCGAGCGCAGGTTTCACAAGCTGTCACGTAATTCTCAATACACTTACGTAACCCTGGCCACCAGAACCTCAGGGACACCAGATCACAGGTGGACTTACCACCAGGATGTCCAGCGAGAACAGTATTGTGATGTTCCTTGTATCGTAGGCCCTCAGGAACAAACAACCTCCCTGGAGGACACGAACCAGGAGCCCCCTCCTGAGCTCCCAATACCTCCATCTCCAATTCAGGGTACAGAGCGGAGACCACCACCCCATCCGCCAAAATCGGCGCCGGATCTTCTGAATCACCTCCCCCAGGGAAGCTGCGAGACAAGGCATCTGCCTTGACGTTCTTGACCCCTGGGCGAAAGGTAACCACGAAATTGAACCTGGTAAAAAAACAATGACCATCTGGCCTGTCTAGGGTTCCGAAGCTTGGCAGATTGCAGGTAGGCCAAATTCTTATGGTCTGTATACACCGTAACGGGGTGAGACGCCCCATCTAACCGGTGATGCCATTCCTCAAAGGCCAACTTGATAGCCAACAATTCCCTGTCTCCAACATCATAATTCCTCTCGGCGACCGAGAGCTTCCTGGAGACGAAGGCACACGGGACCCACTTGCCAGGAGAAGAACCCTGCGAAAGCACCGCCCCAACACCCACCTCTGATGCATCAACCTCCACCACAAATGGCTGAGATACATCCGGCTGCACCAGAATGGGAGCAGACGCAAAACGCTCCTTAATGGCCGAAAAGGCCTGCAATGCCTCATCCGACCAGACAGAGACATCAGCGCCCTTCTTGGTCATATCAGTAAGGGGTTTGACTAGGGTGGAATAATTTGAAATACATTTTCTATAATAATTCGTAAACCCCAAGAACCGCATCAAAGCTTTCTGATTCTCCGGTCGGTCCCACTCCAGAACTGCCCGGACCTTTTCGGGGTCCATACGAAAACCGGAATCAGAAAGCATGTATCCCAAGAACAGAAGCTCTTGCACAGCAAACAAACATTTCTCTAGTTTAGCATATAACTTATTCTCTCGAAGGATCGTCAAAACCTGTCTCACATGATCCTGATGGGTCTTCAGATCAGGAGAATAAATTAAGATGTAATCTAGGTAAACTACGAACCTCCCCAC
This sequence comes from Bufo gargarizans, assembly GCF_014858855.1. Taxonomy (NCBI): domain Eukaryota; kingdom Metazoa; phylum Chordata; class Amphibia; order Anura; family Bufonidae; genus Bufo; species Bufo gargarizans. The sequence continues at coordinate 415,829,921 of NC_058081.1, forward strand.
CAAGTGATGAAAAATATCATTGACGAATCGCTGAAATACCGTTGGCGCATTCGTCAACCCAAAAGGCATTACCAGGTTCTCAAAATGACCCTCGTGCGTATTGAAGGCCGTCTTCCACTCATCCCCCTCCTTGATCCTGATCAGATTGTATGCTTCCCTCAAATCCAACTTGGAGAACACCTTGGCTCCAACAATCTGATCAAAAAGATCAGAGATCAAAGGCAGGGGATATGGATCCTGGACTATAATACGGTTCAACTCCCGAAAGTCCAAACTCTGGTCTCAGAGATCCATCTTTCTTCAACCTACTGCCACTGGAGACTTAGATGGTCTGATATGACCCCTTGCCAAACTCTCGGCGACATACTTTCGCATGGCCTCTCTCTCGGGTTGAGTGAGGTTGTAAAGCCGAGACTTAGGCAACTTTGCCCCCGGAATAAGATTCACTGGACAATCATAGTCTCGATGAGGGGGCAATTCCTGAGCCCCACCCTCCGAAAAGACATCTGAAAAATCTGAGAGATACTGAGGCAAGGCCGTAATGGATACTTCAGCGATAGATGTGACAAGACAATTATCCGAACAAAACTTGCTCCAACCAATGATTTGTCTTGCTTGCCAGTCTATAATTGGGTTATGTCTAGACAACCATGGCAACCCCAACACTATTGGCACTGACAAATCCTTCATGACAAAGCAAGAAATAATCTCAGCATGTGAATCACCCACCCTTAAATGAATACCATGAACAATGTGAGTAAGGCTCCTTTGAGAAAGAGGGGAAGAATCAATTGCAAAAACAGGAATCTCGTTCTCTAACGTGCAAGTACTTAGTCCCAGAAAAAGAAAGTCAATTAAATTCACCCCAGCACCACAATCAAGGAAAACATCAACAAACACATTTCTAGACTCTAGCGCCACCATAACTGAAAGGAGAAAACGGGAACTGCAGGGAGCTTGCATACTCGTCTGCTCCACCACACCATTCATACAACCAAGTGTGAGGGGAGTTTTTTTTTCTTTTTCTCTTCTACCTGTGGTTTAACATAAGGACAAGAAAAAATAAAATGACCCTTCTTCCCACAATAGAAACATAGATTGTGCACTTTTCGAAAGTCTCTACTATCAGAATGGCCAGAAATCTGACCTAACTGCATGGGTTCCTCCCCTACCCCAGAGTAACAAGCAATATCACACTGGGCAGCTGGTGAAACAAAACCACACGCGGGAGGAATCCCCTGCACCGAGGGACCCTTACACCGCTCTCTGATACGTCTATCCAAGCGTATAGCCAAAGACATTGCATTCTCCAAAGTATCTGGGTATTCATGAAAAGCCAGGGCATCTTTCAACCTTTCAGATAAGCCCTGACAAAACCGACTACGTAACGCGGGGTCGATCCACCTCGACTCAGTAGCCCACCTCCTAAACTCTGTGCAGTAAACCTCAGCAGTATGTTTACCCTGTAGTAAGTTACGTAATTTTCTGGGTCATCGTAAATCAATCCCAGGGCTTTAAAAAATTCCTCCACCGACCGGAGGGGCAGAGAAAAAGCCCAGGATTGCGCGTCCCCTTTAAGCAAAGACATGATGATACCCACCCTCTTATCTTCATTACCTGAAGAAAATGGGCACAATCTAAAGTACAACTTAAATGATTCTTTGAAGCAAAAAAAATCATCAGTACCCCCTGCAAATTTCTCAGGAAGAGCGACTTTAGGCTCCCCAACAATTTGACCTGTACCTGTTGCCAGCACCTTCTGACACTGTGTGACCAAACTACGCAGATCCGCAACCTCTAGGGATAAACCCTGCATGCAGTCAACCAGTGCATCAATTGACGCCATCACAAAAGCGCTGAGCAATGGCCGTCACAGTCGGGCGGATTATAATGTCACGGCGGACGTACACCCAGTTTCAAAGACAACACCCCAACCAGTCTCTGTACGAGAGACATGGGAAGGGTCACCTCCTAGCTTATCCCTGACCTCTTTCCCTGCACTGCTCAGCCCACAGTAGACCTTGAAGGTAGGTGTACTAGTGTCCTCCAGCCTGGGCTAACAAAAACCCTGAACTCCCTAAGATGGTGAAGTGGGGCGATAGGAGCAGTCTGCTCGCACAGAACCTGGATGGACAAGAAGACACAAACAACCGAACAAGCAATGACACTTATCTCTGAGAGCAGGAACAGACAGCAACCTTCTCTCCAAACTTCCCAGACAGAATGAACAGTATAATCCGCTCAGGGCACTGGGCAGTGTGCTATTTAACCTAAAGACCCCACCCAGTGCACCTGAGAGAGGCGGATCCAGCACGGCTCCAAAGCAATCACTAAACTCGTGCTGCTATCCTGGCTGACCTCCGCACATGGTCAGAGTGGGGCATGACACAAGTCTGTCCTCTTGTTTAGAGATCCTGGCATCCAAGAATGCGATACTATCCCTCTGAGTCTCATACGTAAACCTCAGTCCTATCTAGTTAATGTTCAACGTCCCTACGAAGTTCGCAAACTCATCAGTGGTACCGTCCCACATGACAAATATGTCATAGATATAGCGTGACCAAAAAATTATCTTCTCCATCCACCATTCCTGATGGCCAGGGAATACAATAGTGTCATCCCACCAGCTGTCACGAGGGTGTCAAGAGCCACGTCTGACTCCGTTATACCCGGGGTCAGGAAGTCGCAGCGGGTGGCTGCGCACTCTATGTCTAAAGATCACGTTGTTTCTTAGTGATTGTTTTCTGTGTTTGCCTTGCAATCCTTTTGTCTCACTCAGGGATCCGTAGCTTCTCCTCCTCAGCTGTTTCTTGTCTGCCACTCCCAACCTCCTTATATTCTCCTCTCACACTTCTCTAGTTGCCAGTTATAGAGCTTCCTGCCTGGACTTCTATACTGACCCACTGGAGCTGTGAATCCTGGTTGTTGTTCCAGAGTGCTACCCTCCGGATCCCTGTTGGGCTTTTTGTTGTCTCCTGTTGTCGCCCACCTGGGATTATATGTTTAGTTTGTATTGTCTGTCCTCCCCTTGGTGTTTTCCTTTAGAGCTAGTGGTGCGGACTAGTGTTCCCACCGCCCTGTTCACTATCTAGGGCTCATCTTAGGGAAAGCCAGGGTTTTAGGCACGTGATCGGCGTACGGGTGAGGAACCCGTCTAGGGACGTCAGGGCAGCCAGGTGCCAGCCGCAAGGTGAGTCAGGGGTCACCACCTTCCCTCTCACTTGGGCAGGGCCTTCCTCTTTCCCTCCCTCTGTGTCACGTATGTGATAGTCACGCCGATCGTGATATTATAACTGGCCCTTATTTTTTGGGAGAAAAAAATAATAATTTTTTTTCTCTCTACTTAGAATCCAATATGGATCCTATTGCTGCTTTGGCAAAACAGCTTCAAGGCCTGTCTTTGGAGGTGGCAGGATTGAAGGCGTCTGTCCTCCAACAACAGCAGCAAATGCAGCAGACCGCAAGCCCAGCGGTTGCTATGGGTAACCAGGTTGTTACAGAACCCAAGGTTGTTCTTCCTGACAGATTTTCTGGGGGAAGGGACAAATTTGTGACGTTCCGTGAGGCCTGCAAATTATATTTTAAGCTGCGCCCTTACTCCTCAGGTAATGAAGAACAGCGGGTGGGGATTGTTATTTCCCTGCTTCAGGGGGACCCGCAATCCTGGGCGTTCTCGTTACCCCCTGGTTCCCAGGCTCTCCGGTCAGTGGAGGGATTTTTTGGGGCTTTGGGTCTCATATATGATGACCCTGACCGAGTCGCCCTGGCTGAGTCGAAGTTACGGAGACTCCTACAGGGAGATCGGCCAGCAGAGGAATATTGCTCAGAGTTCCGTAGGTGGGCTACGGATACTCAGTGGAACGACCCGGCTCTCAGGAGTCAGTTCTGCTCTGGGTTATCTGAAAGGGTTAAGGATGCGCTGGCGCTGTATGAGACCCCCCTTTCCCTTGATGCTGTTATGTCCCTCTCTATCAGAATAGATAGACGTCTTAGGGAGAGATCGAAAATTCCTGAGCAATTGGTAACCTCTCCCAAGCAGCAGTTAGTCTGTACTGATTTAGATGAGCCTATGCAGCTAGGAGGAACTTCTCGTCAGGTCCGTCCTCCTGAGGTTCGCCGTAGGTGGGGGGCTTGTTTTTTCTGTGGGGGGAGGGGTCATTTCATTAATGTCTGTCCCTCCTTTCTCAAAAACAAAAGACCGTCGGAAAACTACTAACCCCAGGCTGTGCGGAGGATGTCAGCCGGGGGGTATACGTTTCCTCCATACGAACATCTCAATTTGTGTTGCCAGCGGTTATTGTTTTTGGTGTTAAGACGGAGTCTATTTCTTTTTTTCTAGACAGTGGAGCAGGGGTAAATTTGATAGATGCCCATTTTGCCCGCACTATGGGTTTGTTTCTCTGTACGCTGCAGAGACCTATTCCCGTATTCGCTATTGATTCTGCTCCTCTGTCTCAGAGAAACCTCACTCACATTGTCCATAACTTACACCTTCGGGTAGGGGACCACCATAATGAGTGTCTTTCATGTTACGTTCTGGAGGGCCTTCCCTCTCCTGTGGTATTGGGTCTTCCCTGGTTGGTAGCGCACAATCCAGTGGTGGATTGGCAGGCCAGGGAGATATTGGAGTGGAGTGAGCATTGCAGAGAGAATTGCTTAAATAACAATTGCTTAATCGCCTCCATAGCTTCCCTACCTACATTTATTTCGGACTTTGAGGACGTTTTTTCTGAAAAGGGTTGTCAGAAGCTACCACCTCATCGTCCTTATGATTGCCCGGTTAACCTGATTCCCGGCGCAAAATTACCCAAGTCCAGGTTGTATAATCTTTCGGGTCCCGAGAGACAAGCCATGAAAGATTATATCTCCGAGAGTCTGGCTAAGGGACACATCAGACCCTCTTCTTCACCCGTGGCTGCAGGGTTTTTCTTTGTTAAAAAGAAAGATGGGGGCCTGCGTCCTTGCCTAGATTTCCGTGAGCTAAACCGGATAACCATCCGAGACCCATACCCTCTTCCTCTCATTCCTGACCTTTTTAATCAGATTGCGGGTGCTAGGTGGTTCTCCAAACTTGATCTTAGGGGGGCCTACAATCTAATTCATATCAAGGAAGGGGATGAGTGGAAGACAGCTTTTAACACCCCTGAGGGGCATTATGAAAATTTAGTCATGCCTTTCGGTCTGACCAATGCCCCTGCTGTCTTCCAACATTTCGTTAATGATATTTTTAGTCATCTCATCGGCAGGTTTGTAGTCATATACCTAGATGATATCTTAATTTATTCGGCTGATCTGAAAACACATGAAGTACATGTCAGGCAAGTACTGCAGGTCCTACGGACGAATAAATTATATGCGAAAATTGAAAAATGTGTCTTCGCCGTTCAGGAAATACAGTTCCTGGGATATCTATTATCTGCTTCAGGTTTCCGTATGGATCCTAGGAAGGTCCAGGCAATTTTAGATTGGGATCTTCCTGAGAACCTTAAAGCTCTACAACGGTTTTTGGGTTTCGCAAATTTCTATAGAAAGTTCATTAAAAATTATTCAGTGATCGTTAAACCCCTTACTGACATGACTAGGAAGGGGACTGATTTTTCTAAATGGTCTGACGCCGCTAAAATTGCATTTTCCTCTCTAAAAGAGAGATTTACTTTGGCACCTGTTCTAATTCAACCTGATGTCTCCCAGCCTTTTATTGTTGAAGTAGATGCGTCAGAGGTGGGAGTGGGGGCTGTATTGTCTCAGGGTCCGTCTCCTGGCAAATGGCGTCCTTGCGCTTTCTTTTCCAAAAAGTTATCTACAGCAGAAAAGAACTATGACATTGGAAATAGGGAACTGTTGGCGATTAAACTGGCGTTTGAAGAGTGGTGTCACTTCTTAGAGGGAGCAATCCACCCCGTCACGGTGATTACGGATCACAAAAACCTTCTGTACCTAGAATCGGCTAAGCGTCTCACCCCTAGACAAGCTAGGTGGTCGCTATTCTTTACCAGATTTAACTTTGTAATCACCTATCGTCCTGGGGCAAAAAATACCAAGGCAGACGCATTATCTCGTAGTTTCCCTGGAGGGGGTAATGTTAGTGATCCGGTACCTATTTTACAAAGAGGAGTGGTTGTCTCTGCTGTACACTCTGTTCTAGAGGGAAAGGTGTTAGAGGCCCAGGGGGACGCCCCGGCCTCTTGCCCCTCAGAGAAATTGTTTGTACCGTTAAACCTGCGTCTTGAATTATTAAAGGAACATCATAATTCGGCACTTGCTGGGCACCCGGGTAGTAAAGCAACCTTGGAGCTATTGTCTCGTCGTTTTTGGTGGCCAAGGTTGCGTCAGGATGTAATGGATTTCGTGTCTACTTGTTCTACTTGTGCACGCGCGAAAGTCTCTCATACACGTCTAGCAGGGTCTTTATTGCCACTTTTCATCCCCAATAGGCCATGGACACATCTGTCAATGGATTTCATCACTGACTTACCGTTGTCTGCGGGTAAAACAGTTATCTTGGTAGTAGTAGACAGGTTTAGCAAAATGGTACACTTTATTGCGCTACCCGCACTTCCTAATGCTAAGACTCTTGCTCAGGTGTTTATCAGTGAAATCGTGAAGCTTCACGGGGTCCCTTCCGATGTGGTTTCGGATCGGGGAACCCAGTTTATTTCTAAGTTTTGGAAAGCTTTTTGTTCCCGTTTGGGGGTACACTTGTCCTTTTCCTCAGCTTTCCATCCTCAGTCGAATGGACAGACTGAGCGTACCAACCAAAACCTAGAAACATATTTAAGGTGTTTTGTGTCTGAAAACCAAGAGGTGTGGTCATCATATTTACCGTTAGCCGAGTTTGCCATAAATAATCGCTGTCAGGAATCCACTGGCAAGTCACCATTTCTTGGTGCATACGGTTTTCATCCCCAATTTTGTACTTTCAAAGAGGGGGGGTCTTCTGGGGTTCCCGAAGAGGAACGGTTTTCTTCATCTCTTTCATCGGTATGGCAGAAGGTGCAAGCTAACTTGAAAAATATGAGTGGTAAATATAAATGCATGGCCGATAAGAAACGGTCGCCAGGTCCGGACCTAGGAGTGAATGACTATGTGTGGTTGTCTACTAGGAATATTAAGTTGAAGGTTCCCTCTTGGAAACTGGGCCCTAGGTTCATTGGTCCTTATAAAATAGTAGCCGTCATTAACCCTGTGGCTTTTCGCCTGGAGCTACCTCAGACTTTTAAGATCCATAACGTCTTCCATAAGTCGTTACTCAAGAAGTATGTTCCACCTCTAGAACCATCACCGCTGCCACCTCCTCCTGTTATTGTGGATGGTAATCTGGAGTTTCAAATATCCAGAATTGTTGATTCTCGTCGGGTCCGCCGCTCTCTTCAGTATCTGGTGCATTGGAGGGGTTACGGTCCCGAGGAAAGAATGTGGGTTCCAGCGTCAGAGGTAAACGCCAACAGGTTAATTCAGGCTTTCCATGCCTCTCATCCTGAGAGACCTGGTCCTGAGTGTCCGGAGGCCCCTCGTGAAAGGGGGGGTACTGTCACGAGGGTGTCAAGAGCCACGTCTGACTCCGTTATACCCGGGGTCAGGAAGTCGCAGCGGGTGGCTGCGCGCTCTATGTCTAAAGATCACGTTGTTTCTTAGTGATTGTTTTCTGTGTTTGCCTTGCAATCCTTTTGTCTCACTCAGGGATCCGTAGCTTCTCCTCCTCAGCTGTTTCTTGTCTGCCACTCCCAACCTCCTTATATTTTCCTCTCACACTTCTCTAGTTGCCAGTTATAGAGCTTCCAGCCTGGACTTCTATACTGACCCACTGGAGCTGTGAATCCTGGTTGTTGTTCCAGAGTGCTACCCTCCGGATCCCTGTTGGGCTTTTTGTTGTCTCCTGTTGTCGCCCACCTGGGATTATATGTTTAGTCTGTATTGTCTGTCCTCCCCTTGGTGTTTTCCTTTAGAGCTAGTGGTGCGGACTAGTGTTCCCACCGCCCTGTTCACTATCTAGGGCTCATCTTAGGGAAAGCCAGGGTTTTAGGCACGTGATCGGCGTACGGGTGAGGAACCCGTCTAGGGACGTCAGGGCAGCCAGGTGCCAGCCGCAAGGTGAGTCAGGGGTCACCACCTTCCCTCTCACTTGGGCAGGGCCTTCCTCTTTCCCTCCCTCTGTGTCACGTATGTGATAGTCACGCCGATCGTGATACCAGCTCAGGAAAAGATTAGCATACGTGGGGGCACAAGGGCTCCCTATAGCCGCCCCCCTGAGCTCGTGGTAGAAATGATCGTGGAAAAGAAAAAATGTGTGGGAGTGTAAACTCCAGTAGGTTAAGTATAAATGCATTGTGTGCCCTAAATTGTCAGGTGATGCCGTGCTGCGCTGGGAACTGCAGTGCAGCAGGAAGTTAGGCTGAAATAAACATAGATGTAAATAGTGCGTGGGGAACCGACAGGGCCATGTAGAAATTTAAAAAATACCTAAAAACATATGGGGGGACCTTGATTCAGCTGTTAATAGTGAGTACACAAAAAAAAATTATCACGAACAACCCCTTTAACCTTTTCAGCCCCGCTAGCTGAAACCCCCTTCATGACCAGAGCACTTTTTACACTTCGGCACTACACTCCTTTCACCGTTTATCGCTCGGTCATGCAACTTACCACCCAAATGAATTTTACCTCCTTTTCTTCTCACTAATAGAGCTTTCATTTGGTGGTATTTTATTGCTGCTGACATTTTTACTTTTTTTGTTATTAATCAAAATGTAATGATTTTTTTGCAAAAAAATGACATTTTTCACTTTTAGCTGTAAAATTTTGCAAAAAAATCCGACATCCATATATACATTTTTCACCAAATTTATTGTTCTACATGTCTTTGATAAAAAAAAAATGTTTGGGCAAAAAAAAAAAAATGGTTTGGGTAAAAGTTATAGCGTTTACAAACTATGGTACAAAAATGTGAATTTCCGCTTTTTGAAACAGCTCTGATTTTCTGAGCACCTGTCATGATTCCTGAGGTTCTACAATGCCCAAACAGTAGAAAAACCCCACAAATGACCCCATTTCGGAAAGTAGACACCCTAAGGTATTCGCTGATGGGCATAGTGAGTTCATAGAACTTTTTATTTTTTGTCACAAGTTAGCGGAAAATGATGATGATTTTTTATTTTTATTTTTTTCTTACAAAGTCTCATATTCCACTAACTTGCAACAAAAAATAAAAAATTATAGGAACTCACCATGCCCCTCACAGAATACCTTGGGGTGTCTTCTTTCCAAAATGGGGTCACCTGTGGCGTAGTTATACTGCCCTGGCAATTTAGGGGCCCATATGTGTGAGAAGTACTTTGCAATCAAAATGTGTAAAAAATGACCGGTGAAATCCGAAAGGTGCACTTTGGAATATGTGCCCCTTTGCCCACCTTGGCATCAAAAAAGTGTCACACATCTGGTATCGCCGTACTCAGGAGAAGTTGGGGAATGTGTTTTGGGGTGTCATTTTACATATACCCATGCTGGGTGAGAGAAATATCTTGGCAAAAGACAACTTTTCCCATTTTTTTTATACAAAGTTGGCATTTGACCAAGATATTTTTCTCACCCAGCATGGGTATATGTAAAATGACACCCCAAAACACATCCCCCAACTTCTCCTGAGTACGGCGATACCAGATGTGTCACACGTTTTTGCTGCCAAGGTGGGCAAAGGGGCACATATTCCAAAGTGCACCTTTCGGGTTTCGCAGGCCATTTTTTACAAATTTTGATTGCAAGGTACTTCTCACACATTTGGGCCCCTAAATTGCCAGGGCAGTATAACTACGCCACAAGGGACCCCATTTTGGAAAGAAGACACCCCAAGGTATTCCGTGAGGGGCATGGCGAGTTCCTAGAATTTTTTATTTTTTGTCGCAAGTTAGTGGAATATGAGACTTTGTAAGGAAAAAAGAGAAAAAAAAAAAATCATCATTTTCCGCTAACTTGTGACAAAAAAAATGAAATTCTAGGAACTCGCAGTGCCCCTCACGGAATACCTTGGGGTGTCTTCTTTCCAAAATGGGGTCACTTGTGGCGTAGTTATACTGCCCTGGCAATTTAGGGGCCCATATGTGTGAGAAGTACTTTGCAATCAAAATGTGTAAAAAATGACCGGTGAAATCCGAAAGGTGCACTTTGGAATATGTGCCCCTTTGCCCACCTTGGCATCAAAAAAGTGTCACACATCTGGTATCGCCGTACTCAGGAGAAGTTGGGGAATGTGTTTTGGGGTGTCATTTTACATATACCCATGCTGGGTGAGAGAAATATCTTGGCAAAAGACAACTTTTCCCATTTTTTTTATACAAAGTTGGCATTTGACCAAGATATTTTTCTCACCCAGCATGGGTATATGTAAAATGACACCCCAAAACACATCCCCCAACTTCTCCTGAGTACGGCGATACCAGATGTGTCACACGTTTTTGCTGCCAAGGTGGGCAAAGGGGCACATATTCCAAAGTGCACCTTTCGGGTTTCGCAGGCCATTTTTTACACATTTTGATTGCAAGGTACTTCTCACACATTTGGGCCCCTAAATTGCCAGGGCAGTATAACTACGCCACAAGGGACCCCATTTTGGAAAGAAGACACCCCAAGGTATTCCGTGAGGGGCATGGCGAGTTCCTAGAATTTTTTATTTTTTGTCGCAAGTTAGTGGAATATGAGACTTTGTAAGGAAAAAAGAGAAAAAAAAAAATCATCATTTTCCGCTAACTTGAGACAAAAAAAATGAAATTCTAGGAACTCGCAGTGCCCCTCACGGAATACCTTGGGGTGTCTTCTTTCCAAAATGGGGTCACTTGTGGCGTAGTTATACTGCCCTGGCAATTTAGGGGCCCATATGTGTGAGAAGTACTTTGCAATCAAAATGTGTAAAAAATGACCGGTGAAATCCGAAAGGTGCACTTTGGAATATGTGCCCCTTTGCCCACCTTGGCATCAAAAAAGTGTCACACATCTGGTATCGCCGTACTCAGGAGAAGTTGGGGAATGTGTTTTGGGGTGTCATTTTACATATACCCATGCTGGGTGAGAGAAATATCTTGGCAAAAGACAACTTTTCCCATTTTTTTATACAAAGTTGGCATTTGACCAAGATATTTTTCTCACCCAGCATGGGTATATGTAAAATGACACCCCAAAACACATTCCCCAACTTCTCCTGAGTACGGCGATACCAGATGTGTCACACTTTTTTGCTGCCAAGGTGGGCAAAGGGGCACATATTCCAAAGTGCACCTTTCGGGTTTCGCAGGCCATTTTTTACACATTTTGATTGCAAGGTACTTCTCACACATTTGGGCCCCTAAATTGCCAGGGCAGTATAACTACGCCACAAGTGACCCCATTTTGGAAAGAAGACACCCCAAGGTATTCCGTGAGGGGCACTGCGAGTTCCTAGAATTTTTTTTTTTTTTGTCACAAGTTAGCGGAAAATGATGATTTTTTTTTTTTTCTCTTTTTTCCTTACAAAGTCTCATATTCCACTAACTTGCGACAAAAAATAAAAAATTCTAGGAACTCGCCATGCCCCTCACGGAATACCTTGGGGTTTCTTCTTTCCAAAATGGGGTCACTTGTGGCGTAGTTATACTGCCCTGGCAATTTAGGGGCCCATATGTGTGAGAAGTACTTTGCAATCAAAATCTGTAAAAAATGACCGGTGAAATCCGAAAGGTGCACTTTGGAATATGTGCCCCTTTGCCCACCTTGGCATCAAAAAAGTGTCACACATCTGGTATCGCCGTACTCAGGAGAAGTTGGGGAATGTGTTTTGGGGTGTCATTTTACATATACCCATGCTGGGTGAGAGAAATATCTTGGCAAAAGACAACTTTTCCCATTTTTTTATACAAAGTTGGCATTTGACCAAGATATTTTTCTCACCCAGCATGGGTATATGTAAAATGACACCCAAAACACATTCCCCAACTTCTCCTGAGTACGGCGATACCAGATGTGTCACACTTTTTTGCTGCCAAGGTGGGCAAAGGGTCACATATTCCAAAGTGCACCTTTCGGATTTTGCAGGCCATTTTTTACACATTTTGATTGCAAAGTACTTCTCACACATTTGGGCCCCTAAATTGCCAGGGCAGTATAACTACCCCACAAGTGACCCCATTTTGGAAAGAAGACACCCCAAGGTATGCCGTGAGGGGCACAGCGAGTTCCTAGATTTTTATTTATTTTTTGTCACAAGTTAGTGGAAAATGATGATTTTTTTTCTCTTTTTTCCTTACAAAGTCTCATATTCCACTAACTTGCAACAAAAAATAAAAAATTCTAGGAACTCGCCATGCCCCTCACGGAATACCTTGGGGTGTCTTCTTTCCAAAATGGGGTCACTTGTGGCGTAGTTATACTGCCCTGGCAATTTAGGGGCCCAAATGTGTGAGAAGTACTTTGCAATCAAAATGTGTAAAAAATGGCCTGCGAAATCCGAAAGGTACACTTTGGAATATGTGCCCCTTTGCCCACCTTGGCTGCAAAAAAGTGTCACACATCTGGTATCGCCGTACTCAGGAGAAGTTGGGGAATGTGTTTTGGGGTGTCATTTTACATATACCCATGCTGGGTGAGAGAAATATCCTGGCAAAAGACAACTTTTCAAATTTTTTTATACAAAGTTGGCATTTGACCAAGATGTTTATCTCACCCAGCATGGGTATATGTAAAATGACACCCCAAAACACATTCCCCAACTTCTCCTGAGTACGGCGATACCAGATGTCTGACACTTTTTTGCAGCCTAGATGCGCAAAGGTGCCCAAATTCCTTTTAGGAGGGCATTTTTAGACATTTGGATCCCAGACTTCTTCTCACGCTTTAGGGCCCCTAAAAAGCCAGGGCAGTATAAATACCCCACATGTGACCCCACTTTGGAAAGAAGACACCCCAAGGTATCCAATGAGGGGCCTGGAAAGTTCATAGAATTTTTTTTTTTCCCATAAGTTAGCGGAAATTGATTTTTTTTAGTTTTTTCTCACTTTCCGCTAACTTAGGACAAAAATTTAAATCTTTCATGGACTCAATATGCCCCTAAGCAAATACCTTGGGGTGTCTTCTTTCCAAAATGGGGTCAGTTGTGGGGTGTTTGTACTGCCCTGGCATTTGAGGGTCTCCGCAATCATTACATGTATGGCCAGCATTAGGAGTTTCTGCTATTCTCCTTATATTGAGCATACAGGTAATGAGATTTTTTTTTCCGTTCAGCCTCTGGGCTGAAAGAAAAAAATGAACGGCACAGATTTCTTCATTCGCATCGATCAATGTGGATGAAAAAATCTCTGCCAAAAAAAAAAAGGGGGGGAAAGGCGTCTGCCAGGACATAGGAACTCCGCCCAACATCCATACCCACTTAGCTCGTATGCCCTGGCAAACCAGATTTCTCCATTCACATCAATCGATGTGGCTGAATAAATCATTGCCGGGATTTTTATATATATGTACAAAGTGTTTGCCAAAGCATAGGAACGCCGCCTCCTCCTCAGCTCGTATGCCTTGGCAAACGTATCTGTTACTGCAGAGGAGAAAATCTCGTCTTGCAGCGCCGCATACACCGACTTGCGTGTAATCTGACAGCAGCGCAATGCTTCTGTCAGAATGCACATCAGTGCTGCAGCTAGTAGATCAGTTGGTCCACCTGGAAGGTAAAAAAAAAAAAAAAAAACAGGCCACAACGCAATAATTTTATTAACTTTGGAACAGAACATGTAAACTTTAACTTTTTGAACTAAACATTAACGTGTTTGCTTACTGGTTTTTTTTTTGTTTTGTTTTGTTTTTTACCTTTATAGAACAAACCTTTCCTTCCCCATGGGTCAATGTGCAAAGCGCAAATCGCCCAAAGATGTGGCGAAGTGCGTTATGCACTTTGTCCCAGGTGAAAGGAGACGTTTGCAGCAGCAGTGAGTGAATGGGCCCTAATAGCCCTGTGTGCCTGTCCTGGTGAGATGATCCCTATGCTAGGTGTACCTTTGTGTGGTACTTCCGGAAACACTCCCCTAAGCATAGGGCAGGGTGGTCAGGACAGTCAGGACAGAAATAGCGGGTGTCACACCTTATTCCACTCCTGCTACAGACACAACATCTTTTTCGGGGTGACGGGTGGGTTGAGGTACTAGCAACGACATTGGGGAAATGTCGCTCGTGTAGACGGCTAACTACACTGGTGGATGGGGCCACGGAACCTCCTGGGTACAGGAGGTTCTCGATGATCTCTTCCTGAAATTTGAGGAAGGATCCAGTTCTCCCAGCCTTACTGTAGAGAACAAAACTATTATACAGAGCCAATTGAATTAAATATACAGACACCTTCTTATACCAGTGTCTGGTTCTGCTGGAAACTAAATACGGAGACAACATCTGGTCATTGAAGTCCACCCCTCCCATGTGAAGGTTATAGTCGTGGACTGAGAGGGGCTTTTCAATGACACGGGTTGCTCGCTCAATTTGTATTGTCGTGTCTGCGTGAATGGAGGAGAGCATGTAAACGTCACGCTTGTCTCTCCATTTCACCGCGAGCAGTTCTTCGTTACACAGTGCGGCCCTCTGCCCCCTTGCAAGACGGGTGCTAACGAGCCGTTGGGGGAAGCCCGCGCGACTAGTTCGCGCGGTACCACAGGCGCCAATCCGTTCTAGAAACAAATGCCTAAAGAGGGCCACACTTGTGTAAAAATTATCCACATAAAGATGGTACCCCTTGCCGAATAAGGGTGACACCAAGTCCCAGACTATCTTCCCACTGCTCCCCAGGTAGTCAGGGCAACCGACCGGCTCCAGGGTCTGATCTTTTCCCTCATAGACACGAAATTTGTGGGTATAGCCTGTGGCCCTTTCACAGAGCTTATACAATTTGACCCCATACCGGGCGCGCTTGCTTGGGATGTATTGTTTGAAGCCAAGGCGCCTGGTAAAATGTATAAGGGATTCGTCTACGCAGATGTTTTGCTCTGGGGTATACATATCTGCAAATTTCTGGTTGAAATGGTCTATGAGGGGCCGAATTTTGTGGAGCCGGTCAAAAGCAGGGTGACCTCTGGGACGGGAGGTGCTGTTATCACTAAAGTGCAGGAAACGCAGGATAGTCTCAAATCGTGTCCTGAACATAGCAGCAGAGAACATGGGCATGTGATGAATTGGGTTCGTGGACCAATATGACCGCAATTCATGCTTTTTAGTTAGACCCATGTTGAGGAGGAGGCCCAAAAAAGTTTTAATTTCGGAAACTTTGACTGGTTTCCACCGGAAAGGCTGGGCATAAAAGCTTCCCGGGTTAGCGGTTATAAATTGTGTGGCATACCGGTTTGTCTCTGCCACAACTAAGTCTAAGAGCTCCGCAGTCAAGAACAGCTCAAAAAATCCCAGGGCCGAACCGATCTGAGCTGTCTCAACCCGAACTCCAGACTGGGCGGTGAAAGGGGGAACTACAGGTGCGGCTGAAGTTGGGGACTGCCAATCAGGGTTTGCCAGCACCTCTGGGATTCTAGGGGCTCTACAGGCACGTCTTTGCGGTGGCTGCGACGGGGTCACTACTGCACGTGCCACCGTACCAGCTTCAACTGCCCTTCTGGTGCTCGCTACTTCACCATGTTCTACGGCAGTGCTGGTACTAGGTCCAGGAAGGGCTGGGCTGCTGGTGTATGCCTCACCACGTAATCCGACAGCACCAGCCCCACTCTGCTGCTCTTGAAGCGGATCCTGCGCAACCTGCGGTCTAGCGACACGGGGCCGGGTACGCCTGGTGCTATCAGGGACCTCAGCCTCCTCGTCCAAACTTTGGGTCAGAGAGCCACTGCTTTCTACAGGTTCGTATTCTGACCCGCTAGATTCATCAGATGAGGGTTCCCACTCCTCATCCGACTGGGTCAGAAGCCTGTAGGCCTCTTCAGAAGAATACCCCCTGTTTGACATGTGGGCAACTAAATTTAGGGGTATTCCCTGCGACTTCCTAAGAAAAAAAAAGCAAGCCTGTCTTACAAATGGGAGGCTAGCGAAGTACCGGAGGCCGCTGCGGTTGATAAAAAATATCAAAACTGATTTTTTTATCGCCGCAGTGCGTGTAAAGTGAATGTGCAGCGATCAAAAAAAAATATTTTTTTTTTGTCACTGCGGTGGGGCGGGCGTGGGCGAACGCACGTGTGGGCGACCGATCAGGCCTGATCGGGCGAACACTGCGTTTTGGGTGGAGGGAGAACTAAAGTGACACTAATACAATTATAGATCGGACCGTGATCAGTTTTGATCACTTCCAGATACTATAAAAGTACAAATGCTGATTAGCGATACGCTAATCAGCGAATAACGGACTGCGTTGCGGTGGGCTGGGCGCTAACTGATCCCTAAACTACCTAACAAAGGGGCCTAAACTATACCTAAAACCTAACGGTCAATACCAGTGAAAAAAAAAAGTGACAGTTTGCACTGATCACTTTTTTCCTTTCACTAGTGATTGACAGGGGCAAGAAGGGGTGATCAAAGGGTTAATAGGGGTGATCTGGGGGCTAAGTGTGGTGTAGTGGGTACTCACAGTGATGTGTGCTCCTCTGCTCCTCTGCTGGAACCAACCGACCAAAGGAAGGAGCAGAGGAGCACAGCAGCCATATAACCCCATCATATTTACTAATATGATGGGTTAAATGGCTGCTGATTGGTTTTTTTAAAAATCAGCAACCTGCCAGCCAATGATCGTGGCCGGCAGGTTGCTTACGAAATACTTTGCTACGAAATGCCGGCCCGCGATGCGCATGCGCGGGCCGGCTGTGACGAAATCTCGCGTCTCGCGAGATGACGCGCCGATGCGTCCAGGAGGAACAAATCAACCACCTCCCGGACGCATCTGTGCGTTAGGCGGTCGGGAGGTGGTTAAGGGCTGGCGTGCGTCACTTCCTGTGCTTTATGGGTTAGATCATGTGACCTCACTGACCAATCCTAGCCCTCCTGCACGTATATAAGTGGCTCAGTCCCCTTTCCAGATGAGTGTCAAGGACCTAGTGTCCTGCAAAGGTGTTTGATATCTCTGCTTGTGTTCCTGTGTACCTGACTCGTGCTTGTGTTTCTCGACTCTGCTACCTATTTTATCCCTGCCTGCTTGTCTTGACTCTCCTGTTGCCAACCCGAATTGCCTGACCTGTGCCGCCTGCCCTGACCTATTGCAGTGTCCCACTAGGTAGGGGTGGGCACTACACAAGGGTCAATTGGTGTGCGCGTTACTCCTACTCACAAGGAACAGAAATGTCATATTTAATTCTGCATTTAATGTATGTTTTAATGTGTTTTTACATGCAATGTACCCCTGTATGATGCAACAGCAGGCCTAGTTGGGTGTAGTTAGACATCCCAGACACTAGAGGGAGATAGGGAGCCCCTAGTATAAATGTCCAGGCCCAGACAGGGAGTGTTAGAGTGCAGAGTCAGGAGTCTGAGAAGACAGAGGTTAAGAAGCCTGCTCCTGACATGCAGCTGGATAGCCCTGGCTGCTAGTGATGTCCAGGAGGCTAGTGAGAAGCTCCAGCCTGCCTGAGAACAAGAGAGCCTTAAGTTAGCTCTGAAGACACCCCAGTTGCAGGACCCAACCTCCTGGGAGAAACCCACAGTTATCCACCTTACAGGAGAAGGCGATCCAGGGTAAGCTAAGCAACCCTGATGGGCAGATTACACTAAAAAGTGCAGCAAGAATCTAATACCTGAGGAAGATAGTAACCAAGGATTTAAGCCACCCTTTAGGCATCCGGGCCTTGGGATATAAAGCCAGAGCAGGAGTTCTAGAAAGGACAGTGTACATTGATTCTGAGGAAAGGTACAACCTGCTGCTGAGTGCTTGTGAATTTACCCTCTGCGTATCTTGCATGACTATTACCTGCCAAATTGTGAATAAGCCTACTTGTGGAACTGTGATTGAAAGACTGTACTACTACCTGCTGTACAAACTTGGATTGTTCAGTAAAGTTACGTTTGGTTCACTATATACTTGTGTACCTCCATCATTCCAACCACCAACCGGCGTGCCACCGTCCAAAGGCACTGGCGTCACGAATACCACAGGGACCTTGCCCCAGGCACACAAAATACCTGTAACATCCAGGGCACCTCATCCACCATCAGGCCTGGTCCCTATCTACAGAGTGTGCCCCAGAGGAACCGTGTCTACCTCTCCTTCACTGCCACGCGCCTGCCCAGGGTTCTCCAATACAGTGAGTACCCTCGATTGCCCATAACCGTGACCTCACTTCGTCTATACCCTGCAGGTCTGGCGTGTTGCACTATTTCGTTTTTGACTTCGCCTATGCCTCATTCTTCGGTCTTGTATTGTTGCTCCTGGTTATGATTTAGCCTGCTGACTGACATCTGTACCTCCTGGTCCGTCTGGACTAGTTGCTTTGTGTGCCAATCCTGCTCAAGAGGTAGCGACCTTGTGTTCCCCTCATGGAAAGTCTATCCCCACGATCAGGGGTATTGCGAAGAACGAGGGGTTCACTTAGACAACGCCCTTAGAGGAGGTAGTACACGTGGCATAGTGGTTTCACACCCGCTGGATTGTGATACAGAGTATGACGGGAAACGGCATGGGCACACTGCATGCTCCGTCTCTTCATTCAGCTGATCGGCGCGGGTGCCAGGTGTTGGACCCACGCCAATCTAATTTTGATGATATGTCATCAATATAAAAGTAGATAATATAGAGCGGAAAGACTTCTGCCTCCTTGTTTAGCGACTGATAGGGGTCTTGACACCCTGACCCCCCACCAATCCAAACTTCTGACAGGTCACTATGATTTGCCAAGAGTTTTTTTCTGCGTACAACCATATTATTATGGCTGACTGATGGTCGCTATTATACAGAAAACACCAAGCACTAATGGGATTGTTCAAGTGTAATTGTGACCATGATCTGCATTTACCTGATGATCACACAAGCGGGGACGGCGGCTTGATGTGTATTACAAACTGGAACATTAGCATGATGATTCACTTGTATGATAATCAGAGCTCAGCAGTGTGCATTGGCTCCAGGTCACTTAAGACAATGCATGAAAAGTGAGGCAGACCCATACGCCATAATAAGGGCTTATGCACACAAAGATATTTTTGGTCCGTTCCATTTTGGGGTTTTCTTGTGGCCTGTATGTGGAACCATTCCCTTCAATTGGTTCACAAAAAAAAAAAAATGTTAGCCCAGCGGTCCATACCAACATGTAGACCCTACCCAAGGGCATGGGTGCCGGCATCTCTTTCCCTCCTGCTGCCATGCGCCGTGCTGACAAGAGCGGGCAGCAGGTTGCTTAACTCTTGCCAGAGCTTACTTCCTGCTTGAGTCCTCTACTGTTTGTTAGGGCTTGCATGGGCATGTCTTTCCTCCCGTGTGAGGCAGCCTGTACACGTCCTCTTTCTCCCGTGCCTATGCCTGGGTTGCAGGAAGTATGGGAGCTTTCTGCCCCAGGAAGGCACCTGAGTAACTCTTAGGTTCCTAGCTTGTCTAGTTTCCTGTTTGAGCTAAGGTGTTCTGTTGATTGTTGTCATTCTATGTACCGGACTTCGGATTATGTTTTACGGACTTGCCTGATTGCTGCCTGCCCTAACCCTGATCTACGTTTTATTTCCCTGCTCTGACTTCTGACTACGCTTCCGTCTGATCAGCCTCTGGCCTCCCAGCCTCCACTGGGTGTATTGTGTCATCTGGAGGTCAGTCCAGTGGGTTCACACTATGGTTCCAATTTCGCTCAGAGTAGCTCCTTGTACTCCACTCGGGAAAGTCTCTCCTCACCATCAGAGGTACTGTATCGTGTGAAGAACAAGGAGTGTGCTTAGACATCGCCCTCAGAGGGAGTTGGTCACATGGGGCAGCCGCTGCTCATAACAAACAAAATGACTGTGTGCATTCCATGTCCGCATGTCCGTTCCCAATTGCAATAGACTAAATAAAGAGAGTCTTTTGTACTTACTGGTGACTCTTTAGTAAATGACTGCATAGAGGGTAAAAGTCACTTCATGACACATTTCAGGTAGAGACAATGTGTTACGGAGGGGCTATTATACTGTAAGTAATACATTACTGAAGATCCACCAGCAAGTACATGAGTACTGGTCTTTCTTTGTCTTTTACAATACAATATTCCTATCTTACGCGAACTGCGCGTGTATAGAATTTAGCAGAGAGTCGCATTGTGCCTCCCACTCACTCTAATGTTGTTGGACTAAAGTTCAGTAGAAACAGAAGTTATAAGTGATTTTAATGAATACCAGTTTTTCCACATTTTTGCAATGCAAATTCTTGGCTGCTAAGATCATTGTCGGTACTGAAACTGCCCTACAACAAATTGGTAAAACCTGCTAAGACCATTGCCAGTGTGTAAGACGCTCTCCTGTTTTGCGGTCCACTGGGGCCCCCAGGAATTCTCGTGGGGCTCGGCCTGCGGGGGAGCCCATTGGAGTAGAGGGACAGGTCACGCATGTGCCTGCGGAATCTTCGGTTCCGACTCCTTTGCGGGAGTATGCGGTTCCGGCGTCCGTGCCAATGCGATCACGTATCCATGCTGGGCCGCTTGAGCGTCCGCATGCATGCTTGAGAGGAGGTTCACAAACAGTTACGCGGCCGAACATACGCGCATCTTATTCACTACGTCGGCCGCTGACATGGAATATACCTGTATATAAACTCTAATAGATTAGAGGGCAGGCATGGGTTAAGTCATCAATGACCAGCCAAGGCCGCACAAGTATCAGGGATTAGGATAATCATATGGCCTATGAGGAGTAGACACATGGCACTGTGTGGTTGGCTAGCAGGTGTTTAAAGGGAGTCTTTCACCTAATCTGAGCGTTTTAGACCGCTCAGATCAGGTTATAGACTCTTTAACCCTCATTACGATCATACCTTTCTCTTATGTGTCCCTCGCCCAGATAATGAAAATAACACTTTTTAAACTTATGCAAATTACCTTCTGTCTTTAGTTGGCCGGCGCATGTGCAATATGAAAAGCTGTTCATCTGCCCATAATGGGCAGAGCAGTGCGCAGGTGCGGGCCAGTTCCCAGCCCGCCGTCCTCTGGTGCCGCTCGTGACGTCCGCCGGCTGGAGGTGTGTTTTTCTGGGCACATTGCCCAGTAACGCCGCCGCTGGGCACCTTCAGAAGGTAATTTGCATAAGTTTAAAAAGTGTTATTTTCATTATCTGGGCGAGGGACACATAAGAGAAAGGTATGATCGTAATGAGGGTTAAAGAGTCTATAACCTGATCTGAGCGGTCTAAGACTCTCTTTAAGAGCTGATCTCCCTGGCTGGTCAGTGCACACTGTTGTTTTGACAACCCAGGTGTATGTTGCTGTTCACATTCTTTCAGACTACCTGTGCATGACCTCTTCCTCAATCCATCTCTAGAGACTGCCTGTGGGAAACTTCTATGCAGAACAGTTTGTCTTGTGTTGGACTTTGGATCCGACCCTGGAAATGTCTCGTCCCTAGGTACTAAGTTACACTGACTATTTCTGTGCATATGGACTTTGGCCTGGTCTGACTGTCCCTTGTGAGTTTTCCTGCACAAGGTATTATTTGGATTGATTATCTGCATATGATTTCTGGTCTGGACTGTACTGCCGTGGATTTAATAAATCCACCATTGTTTAAACTCTGCCGGGTTGTTTGGGGTTCTGCACCATTACACAGTGTCTATAAAGATATGTTAGCATGCTGTGGAATGGGTACATAGCCAGTCTTCATCTTCCTGACATGACCTCATTTTCCAAATCTGATGTGTCACTTCATTTTGTAATAAATTGTAATACTTTAACTTATCCAAGCCGTTCGGAGAGTTTTCCTTTTTTTTGGACACATCATCCTTCATGTTAGTGGAAGATTTGGGTTGATTTGTTTTCATTTTATTTGTAAAAAATTCAAAATATACAGCAATTTTCTAAATTTGAATTTATTTGGTTTAAGGATAAAAAAGTTATTAATTACTACTTTCGGGGTAAAAATGGCACTGTGTCTTATAAAGTGAATACTAGCAAGCATTTTAATTATGTAAGCGTTCATTTGTATTCAAGAGGTGCCTGTACCCTCTGCATGTGTTCTGACTGCGTACAGCATTGTACATAATCAGGTCACAGTGCAGAACAGGCCAAGAGAAGACCAGGGAGTGGTGAGTGCAGGAGAGCACCCGATCTGCAAACTGGTGTTAATTTATTTTCTCTCTGATGGGAGTCTAATCTGAGGTCTGATATGGGGGGGTGTTCTGAGTTTTGATGAAAACATTTTTTTTCCTTATATTCCTCTTCTAAAACCTAGGTGCGTCTTATAGTCAAGTGTCTTATCAAGTGAAAACATGGTAACCAACATTCACTACATGTCTATTACATTTTGTAAATTGCACAAATTAGGCTACTTTCACACCTGCGTTAGGTGCAGATCCGTGTGGTATCTGCACAGACGGATCCGCACCTATAAATGCAAACTATGGTATCCGTTCAGAACGGATCCATCTGCATAACTTAGCCAAAAAAAGTCTAAGTCTAAATGTAAGTCAAACGGATCCATCCTGACTTTACATTGAAAGTCAATGGGGGACAGATCCGTTTACAATTTCACCAATATTGTGTCAATGTAAACGGGACCGTCCTCATTGACTTACATTGTAAGTCAGGACGGATCCGTTTGGCTCCGCACCGCCAGGCGGACACCAAAATGATGCAAGCAGCGTTTTGGTGTCCGCCTCCAGAGCAGAATGGAGGCGGAACGGAGCCAAACTGATGCCTTCTGAGTGGATCCACATCCATTCAGAATGCATTGGGGTTAAACTAATCAGTTTGGCGCCGCTTGTGAGAGCCTTGAAACTGATCTCACAGGCGGACCCAGAAACAGCAGTGTGAAAGTAGCCTAAAGGTATTTATCAAGGGTTGGAGTGAGCATTTTAACGTCACAGGTATTTTGCAGAAATTAATTTACAGCTTACTAAAATACAAATTACAAGTTTTCCACAGTTATGGCATTTTAATACCCAAGAAGCTATGCACAGCATGTGTCATCTGACACACACCCTTTAAATTGTTAGGCAGGTTCTACTGGGTATGAAAATTCTATAAATGTGGAGATAAACTGCTGTTTGGATACACTACAGGGTTTAGAAGGTAAAGACCCCTTTTGGCTTTTACAGCTCAGATTTTGATGGGTTTGTTTCCCCATACACCCAGGACAGCACATAGAGATAGGATCCGCCCCCAGAAACAGGAAAACTGCACAAATAAAAAGGCGGAGACTCTCTTCCACCTCAGTGTGGTTTCCTGTCTCTTAGGGGAAGTCTGCATCTGAAAGAAGTCCGATTTTTATTTAATTTTTATATATTTTTTTTGCTCCACCTTTTCCAGGCCCCATACCTGCAGTCCCCAGACCGAGGGCGGACAGCATTGCTGACGCGCTGGAGTTATTCTGGCAGAGGCGCTGTGAGCCTGAGCGGCAGCAGGAAGCCAGCAGGGGAGCGGGACGTCTAGTGCAACGCAGTGCATAAAAGTGTGGTGGCCATAATGAAGTAGAACTTCGTTTGCTTCTGATTGGAACGCTCATTCCTGCCATAAGAGGTCCACTAACCATGGAGGAGGACAAGGTGGCAGATGATGTTAGGTCTACCCCTACCCTGGTACCTGAGTGAAGGGGTGAGTGTGACTGGTTAAGCTGGAGTCATATACTTATATTGTTTTTCTGTCTGTTAGTGTTATAGGGGAAGCCTAAAAAGGTGTTATCTAAATGGAAAAATGTGAAATGTGTCTGCGTAAAGCCAGTGGTTTATCTTGGTTTTGTGCTGCCCTAGGCGAGACTAAACTCGGGCACCCCCCCCAATATAAATTTGAACCACCCCTTCCTGTCAAGGCCAAACCCCTTTCTCTCTTAACCCCACCCCTTCCTATGTGCCATCCACAGATCCCCCTCCCCTATACAGTGCCATCCACAGATCCCCCTCCCCTAAACAGTGCCATCCACAGATCCCCCTCCCCTAAACAGTGCCATCCACAGATCCCCCTCCCCTAAACAGTGCCATCCACAGATCCCCCTCCCCTAAACAGTGCCATCCACAGATCCCCCTCCCCTAAACAGTGCCATCCACAGATCCCCCTCCCCTAAACAGTGACATCCACAGATCCCCCTCCCCTAAACAGTGACATCCACAGATCTCTCCTAAACAGTGCCATCTACAGATCCCCCTCCCCCTAAACAGTGCCATCCACAGATCCCCCTCCCCTAAACAATGAAATCCACAGATCCCCCCTCCCCTAAACAGTGCCATCCACAGATCCCCCTCCACGACGACTTCACGCGCCTGCGCTGCCTAGTGGGAGGAGCAGGCGCGTGACACGAGTAAGTGAGCGCCGCCCGCCCGCACTTCCTGCTGTTACCGGAGCTAAGACAGAGTAAGGTATCCAGTAAAGAGATCAGCAATGATTAATTGGCTGAAGAATCACATTCCTTTTACAAGTGTTTGCAAGCCTTAGTCAAATCAGAGGTAAATTCCTTAAAGGGAACCTGTCACCATGTTTATACATATAAAAGTAAAGGTACCTCCAAACTTGTCTTCGAATACTCTTTAAAGGGATGCATCCATAATTTTATCAGCACCCCCGTTCCTAATATTTGGCCCCCAGAACGCTTTCCCGCCATAATCCTCATTAGCATAATGCTTTTGATTTCACCCGAACGTCATAGCCTATTCCCCACCCCCTATTCAGTACATCTCGTTCTTTCTTCTTAAATCTCGCGCATGCTCTCTCCTCTCTTTTCTTTCCACCAATAAAATTGCTTGTTTTATGTATCCTCCCCCTCACGCCACAACGTCCTAGAAAGTTCCGAACAATCCTGTCCCCCTGCCATACTAGATCCAGCGCTAGAATTCCTACCTCAGAGGATCCACTCACTACGATTGTGCACAATTTCACAGGTATTAACTATCTATATTTAATCATGTCCCGCATATTTTCAAATTTTCTTACCTTTCCAATCCCGCAGCCTTCCGCCTGGCATATTTGTCACCCCGTCTGTAAGCCGCATTGTCCGGGCAAGAACAGGGGGCTGCCGGTGTGCAAAGTTACCTCTGCGGCTGGCCTGGAGTAGACGTGGGACAATTTTTCATCCTCCGGTATAACTCCTGTGGAGTACAGGCCGGAGGAGGGAGCGGAGACCGGAGCCCTGTGAGCGCTCATGGCAGGACGCAAGATCAGCCTGCAGCAGGAGGCCGTAGTCTGCAGGTCATCCAGGCAAAACAGGTGGAGCGGCACGTCAGGCAGCAGCTGGCCAGGCTGGTGGAGGTTTGGCTGTGCTGCCTGTGTCCCTTCAAACGGAACTGGCATGGTTGGCTAGTATATCCTCACCTCGGAGCGGCAGGAGAGGAGCGATGAGGAGCCGCGGCCAGCCATGGAGTGAGTGCTGCACGTGTGCCTGCCGGGGATGCAGCTCCGTATACGGGGCACACAATGATGAGAACCCCTCTCCGACAGGACGAAGGTAAGCGCGGGCTGGATATGGTGGATAATTTTGCTGCAGCTGTACTCCTGGACGCACAAGCAGCTGGATCAGTATGATATTTATTGCTTTCAAGGTGTTGTGGCAATGTTTAAGGAATGCATGTCAAATGTGCTGTTCGCACTGCAGCTACAAGGGCCTATGTCAGCCCATAGAAGTCAATGGGGCCGTGTAATAGAAGGGGTTATCCTATGAAGTCCTTATCACATGGCCACAGGACATAGCCTCTGCCAGCTCACTAAAATACACCCTCCACCCTATATACTGGGCACACACTTCTGACCCCACCCTGTATCCTGAGCACACACTGCTGACTCCCCCACCCAACCTGTATACTATGCACACACTGCAGACCTCCCGCTGTATACTGACAGTGGGCAGGGTATAAACTGTACACACCGATGACTCCTTTATACGGACACCGTGTAGGGTAGGCCCCATACAGTATAACCTTTCCTTGTGACTGGCCCCTATCTGGTATAACGTCTTCTTGTGGATGCCCCACATACCGTATATAATGTCTCCTTACAGCTGCCCCCCATACGGTATAATGTCTCCTTGTGGCTGGCCCCATATGGTATAACGTCTCCTTCTGTCTGCCCCATACAGTATATAACGTCTCCTGGCTGCCCCATACAGTATATAACATCTATTTACGACTTCCCCCATACAGTATATAATGTCTTCTTATGGATGCCCCCCATACGGTATAATGTCTCCTTGTGGCTTCCCCCCATACGGTATAACGTCTCCTTGTGCCTGGCCCCCATACAGTATAACGTCTCCTTGTGGCTGCCCCCCATAGGGTATAACCTCTCCTTGTGGCTGGCCCCCATACTGTATAACGTCTCCTTGTGGCTGGCTCCAATACGATATAACGTCTGCTTGTGGCTGGCCCCATATGGTATAACGTCTCCTTCGGTCTGCCCCATACAGTATATAACATCTACTTACGGCTTCCCCCATACAGTATATAATGTCTCCTTGTGGCTGGCCCCCATACGGTATAACGTCTCCTTGTGGCTGGCCCCATATGGTATAACGTCTCCTTCTGTCTGTCCCATACAGTATATAACGTCTCCTGGCTGCCCCATACAGTATATAACATCTACTTACGGCTTCCCCCATACAGTATATAATATCTCCTTGCAGCAGCCCCCATACAGTATATAATAGCTGTTTGTGGCTGGCCCCAAATGGTTTAACGTCTAATTTTTGCTGCCCCCCAATACGGTATAATGTATCTTTTTATAAAATTTTATTTAAAATGGGTATTTATCAGGATAAATACCTTAATATCGTTATTGTTTGAATATTTTTTATATCGTTCAAGCATAACCAGAGGGGGGCCCGTTCTGTCCACAGGCAGCAGGGGTGGAGATAAGCGCCTCCATTGTGGAAGCGCTCATCTCAATATTCATCTGTATTGGTGCGGAGGAGCATGAGAGAGGCGTCTGCCTTGGCCAGTCCTCTGTTAGGCTATACACTGGCACAATATTGGGGTCACTATGGAGAAAAGGGGAGCACTATGGCGTCCCTATATACTGTCACAATATGGGGGGCACTATGGGGTACCAGTATTTTTTGTATATATCAACACATGCTGCCGTGTACTGGTTCTGCATGTAGACTCTCCAAAAA
The DNA here is from genome assembly GCF_014858855.1 of Bufo gargarizans. Taxonomy (NCBI): domain Eukaryota; kingdom Metazoa; phylum Chordata; class Amphibia; order Anura; family Bufonidae; genus Bufo; species Bufo gargarizans. The sequence continues at coordinate 415,857,091 of NC_058081.1, forward strand.
CAATTGTTGCACCATTAGGCTAGTTTTACACGTCAGTGAAACCTGCACGTGAGCAGTCAGGAGTTTTTCTGAACAGCAGGAGCTACTGTTATATCGTAATGCAGGCCGGCCGGGCAGACGAGCGGCAGCGTGACATTTATAAAGTAGGCCGGGCAGGCACGTGACGTCAATCACGCTGCCGCTCGTCTGCCCGGCCGGCCTGCATTACGATATAACAGTAGCCCTGTGAGTAGGATATAATTTAATGTTATACTACAGAGGGGGCAGCATGAATCATTATTAATTGAATTACACATTTTATAACTGTACTGGAGCGGTGGGGCCGGAGCACAGTGAACGCACCGGCCCCCAGCTCCTCCTCCCAGTCCCTCCCCGCTGATACATCGCAGCCTGCCATGTTGGAGCATGGCAGGCTGCGAAGTCAAAAGGTGGCGGAACGCCGTTCCAGTGCTTTCCCACAGAAAAAAAGCCCTGGATTTGGATGATTTAGACCAATAAATGGTAAGTGTTAAAAATGTTTTTATTTATTTTATTAAGAAAATATATTTATTTATTTTTATAATAAAAATGTATATGTTAATTTAATTAATTTTATTTATTTTTAACAGCTCACGTGAGGATTAAAAAATTGGTTTGTATCATTTAGAACAAATATTGGTAAGTATTAAACAAACATAATATTTATAAAGATATATAAAAAAAAAAAATATATATATATATATTCGAAATATTTTTTTTCTATTAACAGCTCATAGCGGATTACATTATTGGTTGGTATCATTTATACCGAAATTTCATAAGTAGGAAGCAAAATTTAATATATACATTTTGATTAAATATAAAACAAAATTTAATATAAATTAAATTTATTTTAATTTAAATATAGATATATTATATATAATTACATTAGAATTTTTTTTATTTTTACTTTTAACAGCTCATAGTAGACAAAGTTATTGGTTTGTATCCATTAGACCGATAACTGGTAAGTAATACAAATTTTATTAAATATATATTTATTAAATATTTAAGTGTCATACACATCAATTATATAAAGTTTCGCTATGTGTTTTGTAATAAAATTATGCACTCTTGGTCATCTCATTATTACATAAATTGAATAAAAATCATATTTTGAGCATCTTAAATTATCAATATTAGCTAACGAAATATTAATAATTTAAATATTATAATATCAAATTTAATTTGGTTATCAAAGGCAACTTAGAATATCTAATAGTATACAATTTTATACCCAACCAATTTCATTTTTAATAAAATTGTACTATACCCGACTAATTTCATTTTTAATAAAATTGTACTATTTTATTTTTTTCAGGTAAAAAAAATGCCTTTGTGTGTTATAAAACATTGTCTAAGCAAGACAGGAAAAGAGAGATCAGGCTGAATCAATTTGTCTACATCCCTTCCCAGCAGATCCAAATAGAATTAAAATATGGCTATTACAAAGCGGCCAAATATATGTCAACCTAGAACAAAGTGTTAAAACCATTTGTGAAGATAACAAGTCTAAAAAATACAGAATGTGCTCATTACATTTCTGTGAGGAAAGTTACAGGGCGACCAAAGTAGGAAAAACTTTGAAAAAGGACGCTATACCTACGTTATTCTCTACAGCGCAAGAAGGTGGAATTTTAATAGAAGAAGACTTGAAGAAAAAGAAGAGACAAAAAAAATAAAAAATGTGACAACTTCAAATGATAAATCCAGCCCGCCAAACACAGAAGTAGTTCAGGATAGTTATATGGATAACTCGGTTGATGGAAAAGTATCTGTTTCTACTCAAACTGATTTCACCTTACAAAGCCCTGTAGTAATTACAAACCAAACTCACGACCACACTTACCATACAATTCAATTACCTGAAAGTGCTTTTCGTTCACCAACAAATAGTTACAATCTTCATTCCGGTAAGCAAATTACAAGTACACTGATACAGGCAGTTATATCCGATTTCGAATCACCGTTGAAGAAAAAACAAATGTTGGATAAAGACCATGAAGATTTATTTTTGCCAGCCGAGGAGAACAATGATCCTTTGTCGCGGTTGACAGATTTGTTGGTTCCTTTAGAAGATTAATCTTTGATTTCACTGGATGAACCAACATTAGATGAAAATGATGAAGATATCAACCTGAAGAACTAAGTTTTAACAATTCAGATTTTGACGGTTTTTCATCGATAATGTACACCAAAGAACAACCAAAAAAGCCAGTGTTAATAGAATTAACAGAAGCAGAAATTGTGCAAGAAAGGAAATTCATTGTCTTTGAATCCTGCTTGGACAATCTTATCCGTAAAGTTAAATGTCAGTATTCGGATTGTAATTATCTTGTAAGTTCTTTTTCAAAATCTATTGAGGGATCCTCCGTAAGGATCAAAGCTAAGTGTTACCTAGGACATACATTTACAGTCCTTGAATCGCAGCCCAGAATATCTCGATACAGCTCTGGCAACTTATTGTTAGCCTTCTCTATTTTATTCACTGGCTTAAATTTCTTGACATTTTTGGTATGGTATGTATTTCAGAAAAATCTTACTACAGATATCAATCAAAATTTTGTTTCCAGCAATAGATCTGGCCTGGATTGAAGAACAATCACAAAACTTTGAAGAGTTAAAAAATAATCCCCTTTGCATTTCTGGAGATGGGCAATGTGACAGCCCAGGACACAATGCCAAATATTGTACCTACACTGTCATGGACAATATGACAGAGAAGATTATAGATTTTGAAGTTGTTCAGCGATCACAGTGTTCTTCCTCAGTAGCGATGGAGAAATATGCCTTTGAAATTACAATGGAAAGATTGCTTTCAAGGGGATACAAAATTTGTGTATTTGCCTCACATAGACACGTCGGAATACGAAAAAAAATGCGACAAGATTACTCCAATATTAATCACCAATTTGATGTCTGGCACTATGCCAAATCTCTAAGGAAAAAACTCACTGCAGCCAGCAAACAGAAGTTCTGCAAGGAAATTACACCTTGGATAAGATTGTTTTACATTTCTGGTGGTCAATCCAAACTTGCGGGGACGACGTAGAAAATTTGAAAGAAAGATGGATCTCTCTATTAAACCATGTAACAGACATACATGAATGGGACAGTCATATGTATAATCATTGTAGCCACGGTACATTGTTAATGGATAAAGAAGAAGAAAAAGTTATTTGGTTAAATCCCGAACATCAACCCTTTTTAAGCATTCAAAACATTGTAAGTAACAAAACCCTTTTGGATGATTTGAAACATCTTGTAAATAATTGTCATACTGGAAAATTAGAAAACTTTCACAGCTTGGTATTAAAATATAGGACAAAGAGGATTCACTTCATGATAGATGCGATGGAGGCAAGAACAAAGTTGGCTGCCCTCACCCACAATTATAACATAGGAAGAGAACTAGCCACCGTGAAATTTCCAAAAAGAAATACAGAACCTAAGGGCACCGTCAGAACAAAGCTATTTCTTCCAAAAACCCAAAGCAGGTGGTCGGTAAAAAATGTTTATGAAAAAATGGATGTAAAGTATCTAGAAGTCTTGACAATAAAAGTATTGAATTTATTGAACCAGAAAATACAATCACAATGGACTTCACGAACACCGACTCTACCACCCAATATTGCAAATATGGAGTGTCCAAACAAAGATAAAATCAAAAACAAACATATTATGCGATTCAGGAATTTATCAAGTGCAGTTGACAATATACATGTTATAATCATACAGTTCAGTAATTTTGTTAAAATCCAAATGATCTTATATGCCATGTGGTTTTAGGTTAGTGTTGCACACATCGTCACTTACTCTATATAATCCCCCTTCCCCCATTTCCTTTGCCTTGCGTCTCTTATCTCAAGAATGTTTCTTTGTTTAAGGCAGGAGAAGTAAATCCGTCCATCACAGAACGTTCTACTTAAATATTATCTGAATAAGGACTTAGAATCGGTGCAACCTTAGATTGATAGGATTGAACATGGGCACTTTCTTAACTAGTGGATTTGCAATTATTGGATCTAATCCAATGCTAGAGCCCTGTCTGTAAGATCTATAGATAACACACGTTAGTATCTTCACAGTCTGCAGAGCATTACCAATTACCAGCCTCCCCCCCCCCCCATATGGAGGGGGGTTGATTCCTCAGGGGGGGGTTTCAGTAAGAGCACATTCCAGAGAGAAAGCAGGAATAGTTCTTGTAGAACTACAGATAAGATAATGACTTTTGAATGTTACAGCAGATATGGTGGGGGAAGGGATGCCACATGGCAACTTCTTTGTTCTCTGTAGGATTCAAAATCCTCCATCTTGTAATAAGAAATGCTACTCATTTCTCCAACCCTCAATTTCTCCCAGTCACTTCCATGTTAGTATTTATAGTTCAAAGAATAAGTGAGACAATCGCTGTCAGGACTGGCTGTACTGCACTGAAATAGCGCCGACAAGACCTGTCAACTGATCAGTTGATTCGTATCTTAATGTCTCTCTATACTCTTTGGACCCCTATCGACTATTGTTGTTTCGGATCGCCACTTGCGTTCATATCTTCCGGGTCAGCAGATCACAGATCCTAGCCGAAAAAAATGGGGCGTATAACGATTCGCCACAAACGATTTTACACATTAACAGTAGTCAACCCAAAATACATCAATTTGACAATAACAGTGGGATATGACCGTACACGTACCACCCGGTCAGTATCTCACACAAACAGATAATCTTATCACTTCTAAAATACTTATACTATATATATATGAGAGTTAATCCAAGCTTGTAATCTTCTGTTCCCTGAACAGTATTTCTTCATAGTGCACTTTATTCCTAATGATATGGACGCCTCTTACAATCAACTTAGCTCCCTGAGCTATTGTATTTCTTCATAGTGCACTTATGATATGGACTCCCGGAGTCTCTTACAATCAACTTCAGCTCCCTGAGCTATAATTGCTTGTGCCCCAGACACAGCAATCTACCGAAATCATAAATAGATGGTTCAACTTACTTGGATGAGATTTTGGTCAGTGCCCCCAGGTCCAAGGAGGACAAAAATTGATGTCTTTCACTGTAGACCTGAGGATGAACCTCCCAATCCCGAAAACACTAACTAATAACACTCAATTGTCTTATATGAGTTGATTAATCACAGAGTGAAGACCAGAAGATATTGGAAAAAGTAATTCAATAGTGACAGACCATTAGCAATTCTGGGTGTGGTGTGGATATCTGTTTCCAGGAAAGCTGTGTTTGTCTGTACAAGTTTTGGAATGTAACAAAGAAATTGTGTGACTGGATTGAAAGATATATGATTCAGTGGAATGTGAATGAGTGTGGCTTTGAATTGTAAGAGGAGTTGAAAAATGTACGAAGACTGAGATGTTTTAGCAGAGCTGTGTGTGCAATTCAGTTTTTATGTATAAGGGCGTGGTTATGAGCTGTTTGTGAAAATGAGTACATTAAAATGTGAATAACATGCGCATTGAGAATTTTATTTTATTTTTCTTGGAAGTTTTTGGTTTTTATTGGTGCCAACGGCCTTGATCAAGCTGTACATTTTTATTTATTGAAGTCAATGAAAAGTTTTTATGGGCCTTTTTGTGTGTTCATGTCTGTATTGTCCGATCTGTTTGTTTCAATGTTTGGAGTTATGTGTTATATGTTAAGTGTTGTGCTTAACATCAGAGCTCTGTTCTTATGGGCAGCTGGGATACTAATGACAGACAGAAGGAGGATCACTGCGTCCGACTAAAAGGGGTGGACTTAGATGACTAAAGAGTGGGAGGAAAGAGAATCTGAGCCTTCTATGTGAATTAATGGGGTTTTGACAAAACCTTTCAAAACTGACTCACTACCACTCGAGACCATGGACAGGGAATACATCACAGATCATGTATTTAGCATTCTACTAGATTGCCCAGTCAGTCTGTTGGGGAGAGATTTGTTCATTAAGCTTGACTTGCAGGTATCAGCAAAGAATCAGGGCATAAGAGTACACTCAGGTCTTATTCCAATCTCTACACCGGGGTCACTGATTCTTGCAAACATACAGGACCACCCAGAACTTAATAACATTAATCCTGCATTATGGTCCTCAAATGAATATGACACAGGATTCATAGATTGCACACTTTACACAGCTACTGTGAAACCAGGTGTCATCTCAGTATATCAGAAACAATACCCGCTGTCAAAAGAGAAACCTGATGGACTTAGGCCAATGATAGAAGAATTCCTACAAAAGGGAATCCTGGAAGAGGTGATTTCACCCTACAGTACGCCCATGAATCCAGTGACAAAGGCAGATGGTACTACCCGCTTTGTACAGGATTTAAGGGGCATCAACAACATCATTGTGCCTAATAGCCCCTGTTGTACCTGATGTCACTCAATTATTATCTGCCATTCCAGCAGACGCTGTTTGGTTCAGTGTGATAGATCTGAAAAATGCATTATTTTCTATCCCAGTTGATAAGATAACCAGACTGCTTTTTGTTTTTTCCTTTGACAGACATCAACTGACCTGGTGCAGAATGCCCCAGGGATATGCTGATTCACCTGTAGTGTACAGCATGTTCCTCCAAGCAATGTTAAAACCATGGTACCCCCCCCCCCCCAAGGTTCTGTGCTGCTGCAATATGTCGATGATTTGTTACTGTGTAGCATGTCAGCGGAGGCCAGCATTCAGGATGGGTTATCACTGTTATTATGTGGTCACAAAGTGACACTTAAGAAAATGCAATGGTGTAAAATGCAGGTTGAATACATGGGCTTTGTCCTCACAGAAGGTGAAAGGAGAATCAGCGCAGAAAGAGTCGAGTCTATTGCGGGTTTGGTCACCCCGCACACCAGGAAAGAAATGTTGTCTTTCCTTGGTATGATAAACTACTGTAGACAATGGATTCCTGATTGCTCCTACTATGACAATGTTTTGAGGCAAGCCACTCTGGACGAAAATCCAGATTTGATTAAAAGGTCTTCTGAAATGTACAATGCATTTGATTATTTGAAATGTTTACTCATGTCGAGTCCAGGGCTGGGCCTCCCTGACTATAATATGCCCTTCCACATGTTTGCACGCCAAAATTGTAAAACCATGGCGGGTGTACAGACACAAGAAAACGGAGGCAAATTGCGTCTTTGTGCATTTTTTCTCAAAGGTAATGCCCACCCCTGTTCAAGGGATGCCGGCATGTCTGTGTTCTCTTGCAGCCTGTGCTATGATGGTAGAATTGCCAACATCTTTCACAATGTGACATGACACTATTTTGCACACCACTCATGATGTTGTGGGCCTACTCAAGGGCATCCACACTCAATACAGCAGGCAGCTGAGCTCATTACACTCACTAGGGCATGTATTTTACATACTGATAGTAGGTACACAGATGGGGTAGTGTGAGACCATGGTATGATTTGGCAGAGGAGAGGATTCACGGCAGCAGATGGTAAGGATCATGTCTCACAGGGCAATGCACTGGCAAATTAGGTGGCAAAACGAGTGGCCAAATGCAACCTCACAGGTTTGTGTAACCATTGGGGGATGCCATCTCTGGCACCTCCAACCCCTGAGATGTTGCAAATGCTTACTGATCTTCAGTGGTATGCCACTGAACAGGAACAGTAAGACTGGTGTTATCCAGTATTGCAGAAAAATCCTAAGACAGGATTATTCTGTAAAGAGGGGAAGCTATGCATTCCCCAACACAGTGCTTCCATCTTAATAGCACATTTCCACGGAGTAGGACTTAAATAGCATTGAGATACTCATGGGTAGGCCTTTCCCCACACCATGGGCAAGATGCCCCCTGGTAGTGCAGGAAGGGGACTTGGACCTGATCAGAGAGGAGTATGTTACTAATCTGATCAAGGTCCTCAGTAAAACTTGTAAGTCTCCTTCTCTTTCACAGGAACCAACCCATCCATTCCGGGTAGGCGACCAGGTGATGATCAAGATCTTAAAGAAGGGAAAGGAACCAGGAAGCTTCACCTACCGAGGTAGTCGCGATCACCAGAACAGCAGTCCTCACTGAACAGTCGCCCATGTGGATCCACTCGTTGTGATCGCTTCAATAGTGTGTCTCTGCTGTTGTCTACAATGTGTGCCCTCCCTTTTTGCCGTATGTAAAAATGTGGCCGAAAGAGGGGTACACTCAACATTCCTCTATACTCCAGTAGAGGTAGAAGAGGTAAACACAACCTCAACAAAGCCCGAGGATTATACTCCTGAAGGGTATATGGAATACCTAAAGGTTTATAAGCAAACCAAGGGAGAATAGAGAAAGAACCATATATAAGGCTCTAAATAGGGGATTGATGGGATATAGATAACTCCATTTTGTCTTATTTAAGCAAACGTGTATTATGGATTACATCTGACCAGTACATCTGTTTCAAGATCCCCCTTCCCCCTTTGGAATGTGAGAAACTTCCTGAGCGGTTTCAAGATTACCCATACATTCCTAAAGTTTGGATAGTTTCACCTTATAAGGTTATCATAGCTCTGATGCATGGTAGCCTATGTGTCCATACCTGATTGGTCAAATGCTGTTACTATGAGTCATCTATTATGTTAATGCAGAGCTCATGTGTATACATACTATAGGTTAAAATAAATGCTAACATATGATTGGATGTAAAGAAAGTTCAACCCCTCCTATATCAACTGTTGCTCCCCTGCAATTAAACTAGAGTGAATTGGAACAAGGCACATGTCTGTCATTCTTATTCACACTCCTGGCACCAGTACAAAGACTTAATCCAAGCTTACTACCGAGATCATTTACAGGGACACTAAGGTAAAGGGGTGGGTATTTTGCCCATCAATTAGTACTAACAGAAAATGATATGCTTTTTACGATAGTTTCATGTTCTTAGCCTTTTAAAATTTATATTTTATTATGTTGGTGTTATAGCATAAATTTGGTTGAATGTTTGTTAGATTTCAACATCTTAATGTTTTATTCCACAGAGTATAATCTTTACTTAAAAAACTGAAATAGCTCACAATTTTGTTTCGGTATATTTCAGAGTTCAAACTTCCATGATTGTCGACTATTTTGCTTCAAGTTTATGAAAGGTAAATAAAATGTATTCTTAATTTGTATAATTATTGTTCTTAAATTAGTGACTCCTATTTCTATGTTGTTAACCGCCTCCGGACCGCCTAAAGCAGATCTGCGGTCCGGAGGCGGCAGCTGTGCTCTCAACGACGCATATACGCGTCATCTCGCGATAGCTGAGATTTCCTGTAAATGCGCGCACACAGGCGAGCGCGTTCACAGGATCGGAAGGTAAGCGAGTGGATCTCCAGCCTGCCAGCGGCGATCGTTCGCTGGCAGGCTGGAGATGCGATTTTTTTTAACCCCTAACAGGTATATTAGACGCTGTTTTGATAACAGCGTCTAATATACCTGCTACCTGGTCCTCTGGTGGTCCCTTTTGTTTGGATCGACCACCAGAGGACACAGGTAGCTGTGTAAAGTCGCACCAACCACCACTACACTACACTACACCCCCCCTGTCACTTATGAACCCCTGATCACTTCATATAGACTCCCAGATCACCCCCCCCCCCCCCGTCATTGATCACCCCCCTGTCATTGATCACCCCCCTGTAAGGCTCCATTCAGACGTCCGTATGATTTTTACGGATCCACGGATACATGGATCGGATCCGCAAAACACATACGGACGTCTGAATGGAGCCTTACAGGGGGGTGATCAATGACAAGGGGGTAATCACCCATATAGACTTCCTGATCACCCCCCTGTCATTGATCACCCCCCTGTAAGGCTCCATTCAGACGTCCGTATGATTTTTTACGGATCCACAGATACATGGATCGGATCCGCAAAACACATACGGACGTCTGAATGGAGCCTTACAGGGGGGTGATCAATGACAAGGGGGTGATCACGCATATAGACTTCCTGATCACTTCCCTGTCATTGATCACCCCCCTGTCATTGATCACCCCCCTGTAAGGCTCCATTCAGACGTCCGTATGATTTTTACGGATCCACGAATACATGGATCGGATCCACAAAACGCATACGGACGTCTGAATGGAGCTTTACAGAGGGGGTGATCAATGACAAGGGGGTGATCACCCATATAGACTTCCTGATCACCCCCCTGTCATTGATCACCCCCCTGTAAGGCTCCATTCAGACGTCCGTATGATTTTTACGGATCCACAGATACATGGATCGGATCCGCAAAACACATACGGATGTCTGAATGGAGCCTTACAGGGGGGTGATCAATGACAAGGGGGTGATCACCCATATAGACTTCCTGATCACCCCCTGGTCATTGATCACCCCCCCTGTAAGGCTCCATTCAGACGTCCGTATGATTTTTACGGATACATGGATCGGATCTGCAAAACACATACGGACGTCTGAATGGAGCCTTACTGGGGGGTGATCAATGACAAGGGGGTGATCACCCATATAGAATTTCTGATCACCCCCCTGTCATTGATCACCCCCCTGTAAGGCTCCATTCAGACGTCCGTATGATTTTTACAGATCCACGTATACATGGATCGGATCCGCAAAACACATACGGACGTCTGAATGGAGCCTGACAGGGGGGTGATCACCCATATAGACTGCCTGATCACCCCCCTGTCATTGATCACCCCCCTGTAAGGCTCCATTCAGACGTCCGTATGCGTTTTGCAGATCTGATCCATGTATTTGTGGATCCATAAAAATCATACAGACGTCTGAATGGAGCCTTACAGGGGGGTGATCAATGGCAGGGGGTGATCACCCCATATAGACTCCCTGATCACCCCCTGTCATTGATCACCACCTGTAAGGCTCCATTCAGACATTTTTTTTGGCCCAAGTTAGCGGAAATTGTTTTTTTTTTTTTTTTTTTTTTTTTCTTACTAAGTCTCATATTCCACTAACTTGTGTCAAAAAATAAAATCTCACATGAACTCACCATACCCCTCACGGAATCCAAATGCGTGAAATTTTTTAGACATTTATATTCCAGACTTCTTCTCACGCTTTAGGGCCCCTAAAATGCCAGGGCTGTATAAATACCCCACATGTGACCCCATTTCGGAAAGAAGACACCCCAAGGTATTCCGTGAGGGGCATATTGAGTCCATGAAAGATTGAAATTTTTGTCCCAAGTTAGCGGAAAGGGAGATTTTGTGAGAAAATAAAAAAAAATCTATTTCCGCTAACTTGTACCAAAAAAAAAAAATTTTTATGAACTCGCCATGCCCCTCATTGAATACCTTGGTGTGTCTTCTTTCCAAAATGGGGTCACATGTGGGGTATTTACACTGCCCTGGCATTTTAGGGGCCCGAAAGCGTGAGAAGAAGTCTGGGATCCAAATGTCTAAAAATGCCCTCCTAAAAGGAATTTGGGCCGCTTTGCGCATCTAGGCTGCAAAAAAGTGTCACACATGTGGTATCGCCATACTCAGGAGAAGGGGAATGTGTATTGGGGTGTCATTTTACATATACCCATGCTGGATGAGATAATATCTTGGTCAAATGCCAACTTTGTGTAAAAAAATGGGAAAAGTTGTCTTTTGCCAAGATATTTCTCTCACCCAGCATGGGTATATGTAAAATGACACCCCAAAACACATTCCCCAACTTCTCCTGAGTACGGCGATACCAGATGTGTGACACTTTTTTGTAGCCTAGGTGGGCAAAGGGGCACACATTCCAAAGAGCACCTTTCGGATTTCACCGGTCATATTTTACAGATTTTGATTTCAAACTTCTTCTCACGCATCTGGGCCCCTAAAATTCTAGGGCAGTATAACTACCCCACAAGTGACCCCATTTTGGAAAGAAGACACCCCAAGGTATTCCGTGAGGGGCATGGCGAGTTCCTAGAATTTTTAATTTTTTGTCACAAGTTAGCGGAAAATGATGATTTTTTTTTTTCTTACAAAGTCTCATATTCCACTAACTTGTGACAAAAAAAAAAAATTCTAGGAACTCACCATGCCCCTCACGGAATCTTCTTTCCAAAATGGGGTCACTTGTGGGGTAGTTATACTGCCCTGGCAATTTAGGGGCCCTAATGTGTGCGAAGTAGTTTGAAATCAAAATCTGTAAAAAATGGCCGGTGAAATCCTAAAGGTGCTCTTTGGAATGTGTGCCCCTTTGCCCCTTGTTTTGGGGTGTCATTTTACATATACCCATGCTGGGTGAGATAAATATCTTGGTCAAATGCCAACTTTGTATAAAAAAAATGGGAAAAGTTGTCTTTTGCCAAGATATTTCTCTCACCCAGCATGGGTATATGTAAAATGACACCCCAAAACACATTCCCCAACTTCTCCTGAGTACGGCGATACCAGATGTGTGACACTTTTTTGTAGCCTAGGTGGGCAAAGGGGCACACATTCCAAAGAGCACCTTTCGGATTTCACCGGTCATATTTTACAGATTTTGATTTCAAACTTCTTCTCACGCATCTGGGCCCCTAAAATTCTAGGGCAGTATAACTACCCCACAAGTGACCCCATTTTGGAAAGAAGACACACCAAGGTATTTTGTGATGGGCATAGTGAGTTCATGGAAGTTTTTATTTTTTGTCACAAGTTAGTGGAATATGAGACTTTGTAAAAAAATAAAAATCATCATTTTCCGCTAACTTGTGACAAAAAATTAAAAGTTCTATGAACTCACTATGCCCATCAGTGAATACCTTAGGGTGTCTACTTTCCGAAATGGGGCAATTTGTGGGGTGTTTGTACTGTCTGGGCATTGTAGAACCTCAGGAAACATGACAGGTGCTCAGAAAGTCAGAGCTTCTTCAAAAAGCGGAAATTCACATTTTTGTACCATAGTTTGTAAACGCTATAACTTTTACCCAAACCATTTTTTTTACCCAAACATTTATTTTTTATCAAAGACATGTAGAACAATAAATTTTGCAAAAAATTTATATATGAATGTTGTTTTTTTGCTAAATTTTACAACTTAAAGTGAAAATTTTCATTTTTTTGCAAAAAATCGTTACATTTTGATTAATAACAAAAAAAGTTAAAATGTCAGCAGCAATGAAATACCACCAAATAAAAGCTCTATTAGTAAGAATAAAAGGAGGTAAAATTCATTTGGATGGTAAGTTGCATGACCGAGCAATAAACGGTGAAAGTAGTGTAGTGCAGAAGTGTAAAAAGTGGCCTGGTCATTAAGGGGGTTTCAGCTAGCGGGGTTGAAGTGGTTAAATAAAGTAATTATATAACTGATTAAAGTTATTAATGTGAATGAGATGTTTAATAAAATGTTTTCTTTATTTTACAGATTAACTACACATCCCGAAAGATTATTTTTGAAAATATTTATTCAAATTTATTCAGATAGAATACTTAAAATACACACAACAGTTATTTAACATTTATAATTACATTTTTTTTATTAGAGAAGAAATCTTCAAATTAAATGTTTGTGATTTGTAACGCAAGAATTTTGAAATTTATAACAAATAATTAAAGGCATTATGTCATCATATTTTAACACATAAAGTACACCATATGTACATGTATGTCCTGAAGAGTAGATGCTTTAGATGCCATTATTATGTTCCATATTGGCTCTATTTATTAACAAATTAGAATTTTGTAATATGTTAATGACTCACATAACATGCCCAAGGGGAGGTTAATACAGGGTGTATTAACCTCCTCAGGACCGCCGCACGCAGGGATGCGTCTTTGCGGCGGCCCTGTAATTCCTCCTGGACGCGCCGGCGCGTCATCTCGCGAGACGCAAGATTTCGGTCAGAGCCGGCCCGCGCATGTGCATTGCGGGCCGGCAAAGTTAAAGCACAATTTTGTCATCGGCCTGCCAGCCAATGATCGTCGCTGGCAGGCTGATGATTATCAAAAAATCAAATCAGAAGCCATCTAACACATTATGTTTATAAATATAATGTGTTAAATGGCTTCTCTGCTCCTCTGCTGGTCCTTTTTGTCGGTTGGTTCCAGCAGAGGAGCAGAAATCACAGTGAGTACACACCAAACACTACACTTAGCCCCAGATCACCCCAATTAACCCCTTGATCGCCCCTGTCTTTCACCTAGTGAAAGGGGGAAAAAGTGATCAGTGTAAACTGTCACTTTTTTTTCCCACTGGTATTGACTGATAGTTTTAGGATAGTTTAGGCCCCTTGGTTAGGTAGTTAGCGATCGTTTAGCGCCCAGCCCACCGCACCGCAGTTACTGATTCGCTGATTAGCGTATCGCTAATCGGCATTTGTACTGTTAGGCCCCTTTCACACGGGTGAGTTTTCCGTGCGGGTGTGATGCGTGCGGTTAACGTATTGCACCCGCACGGAATCCTGACCCATTCATTTCTATGGGGCTGTGCACATGAGCATTGATTTTCACGCATCACTTGTGCGTTGAGTGAAAATCGTAGCATGCTCTATATTGTGCGATTTTCACTTGACGCAGGCCCCATAGAAGTGAATGGGGTGCGTGAAAATCGCATAGCATTCTCAAGCAAGTGTGGATGCGTGCGATTTTCACGCATGGTTGCTAGGTTACAGTCTATTCACTGTATTATTTTCCCTTATAACATGGTTATAAGGGAAAATTGTCATGGTCTTACCTTCTTGCTGTTCTCCTTCGTTTGACATGTGCTGGCGGCCATCTTGGTTTCTGGGTTTCTTGTAGCCTCCCACCCGGCGGCTTCTCCTTCCCACTGGGAGGAGCTGGATGCCTAGCTCATATATATAGGAGGTCTGTGGCTTCAGTTCCTTGCTTGGTCCTCCTGTGTTCACATGCTTCTAAGACTGCTGCTGCTTCTGGTTCCTGATCCTGGCTTCGTCTGACTACCCTGCTGGTTCCTGATCCAGGCTTCGTCTGACTACCCTGCTGGTTCCTGATCCAGGCTTCGTCTGATTACCCTCCTGGTTCCTGACCTCTGGCTTTGCAAGACCCTGCTTCGGTTTAGCCATCCGTTTGGACTTTTGCCTTACAGCCGGATTTTCAATAAACCCTTCTTATTTCCACTTATCTCTTGTTGTACGTCTGGTTCATGGTTCCTTGACATTAGGACCAAGCCATGAATTCTGACGGTACAGGGCCATCCTCGCTACCCACGCTGGTTGCCAGACTTGATCAGCAGGATCACCTGTTGGGTCGGTTCGCTGTAGCGTTGCAAACCCTGCTTGAACGCACGGCTCATTTAGCTCCCGTTGCCGATGGGTCGGTTGTCGCTCCTGGGGCCGCTCCTACTGCCGCTCCGGTTGTTGCGCCAGAGTCTACCCCGACACCTGTTGCTGCGCCTGCAGTGTTTCGGGGTATGACCGGTTCTGCCCCCCTTCCACAGCGCTTTGGGGGAGAGCCAACTCAGTGCCGAGGTTTCCTTAACCAGGTGGGCATTTATTTCGAGTTGCTGCCACATGCCTTTCCTACTGAGAGATCAAAGGTAGGCTTCTTGATCTCGCTGCTCTCGGACAAGGCCTTGGCCTGGGCCAGCCCTTTATGGGAGAACAACAATCCGGTGGTTGCCGAGTTTTCCGGTTTTGTTGCTTCTCTTCGGAAGGTATTCGATGTGCCGGCTCGTGCTGCCTCTGCTGTGAAGCTCCTTATGTCCATCAGACAGGGTTCACGATCCGTAGCTGAATACGCCATTGAGTTTCGTACCCTGGCAGCAGAGGTGGGCTGGAATAATGAGGCTCTGGTCGCTGCTTTCTCTCATGGTCTCTCGGATGCCTTGAAGGATGAGGTTGCAGCTAAGGACCTACCAGTGGAGCTCGAGTCTCTTATTTCTTTCCTGATTTTGATTGACACCAGACTCAGGGAGAGACCTTCCTTTAAGGAGAGCCTGCGGAGGTCTCCTAACAGATTGGCGCCTACGTTTGCTGTCCCACCCGTGCCTCCCTCTCCTCCCACGCCTCCTGGGGATGACTTGTCTGGGGGTGAACCCATGCAGCTGGGGTTTGCTCGCCTGTCCGAGGGGGAGAGGGCACTCCGGAGACGCGAGGGCCGATGCATGTACTGTGGTCTCGGTGGGCATTTTCGGTTGGCATGCCCGAACCGTCCGGGAAACGCTCGCACCTGAGATCCTGTCGGGGGCAGATCTTGGGTGGAGTCTCCTCGTCCCCGGTTTCCCGTGTTGACAAACCACTGATTACTGTTGTCCTCTCCTGGGTCGGGGGCTCGGTGACGACTCAGGCGTTGGTGGACTCTGGTGCTGGTGGTTTGTTCATTGATAGTGTGTTCGCTGCCGCCAATTCCATTCCTCTGCAGCCTCGAGGTTCCCCACTGGCTCTTGAGGCGATAGACGGCAGACCCCTTCTGCCGCCACACGTGACTCATGAGACCCTTCCAGTGGGGATGGCCATTGGTGCCGTTCACAGTGAGTCGGTCTGTCTCCAGGTTATTTCGTCTCCACACTACTCGGTGGTCTTGGGGTACCCCTGGCTCCAGAAGCATAATCCGACTTTCGATTGGAGGTCGGCCGAGATTCCTCTCGTGGTCACCGCAGTGTGGGGCTAGTTGCATCCATGGGTCTGTCAAGTTGCTGTGTACTTCCTCGGACTCTCTGTTGCCTCCTGAATACGAGGAGTACCGGGATGTATTCGATAAGGTGCGTGCGGTTGCCCTACCTCCGCACCGCCCATACGATTGTGCCATAGAGTTACAATCTGGTGCCGTTCCTCCTCGTGGCAAAGTCTATCCACTGTCGGTAGGCGGAGAATGAGGCCATGGAGGAGTACGTGAGGGAGGCGCTTTCACGCGGACACATTCGCAAATCCTCGTCCCCGGCAGGGGCTGGATTTTTCTTTGTGAAAAAGAAGGGCGGTGAGTTGAGGCCTTGCATCGATTACAGGGGTCTCAATCGCATCACGATCAAGAACGCTTACCCGATACCCTTGATTTCCGAGCTGTTCAATCGCCTCAAAGGGGCCACGGTCTTTACCAAACTCGACCTGAGGGCGGCATATAACCTGGTAAGGATCAAGGCGGGCGATGAGTGGAAGACCGCGTTTAACACCAGGACCGGTCTTTATGAATCCTTGGTTATGCCCTTTGGGTTGTGCAATGCGCCCGCAGTCTTCCAGGAATTCATCAACGATGTTTTCCGTGACCTGTTGCAGCAGTGTGTGGTGGTCTATTTGGATGACATCTTGGTATATTCTGAATCCATGGAGGCCCACATTCTGGATGTCAGACGAGTGTTGCAACGGTTACGAGAGAACAAGCTGTTCGGTAAGCTTGAGAAATGCGAATTTCACCGATCCCAGGTAACCTTCTTAGGTTACATCATTTCCGCTGAGGGGCTCTCCATGGATCCTGAGAAGGTTTCGGCTGTCTTACAGTGGCCCCAGCCCAGTGGTCTTCGTGCCCTGCAGCGCTTTTTGGGCTTCGCCAATTATTATCGGAAGTTCATCAGGGACTTTTCCATGCTAGCCAAGCCTCTCACGGATCTGACCAGGAAGGGCAGTAATCCCCAGGCCTGGCCGCTCGAGGCCATCCGAGCTTTTGAGGCTCTAAAGTCCGCCTTTGTGTCGGCTCCGATTCTGTCGCATCCCAACCCTGGGTTGCCTTTTGTCCTCGAGGTGGACGCGTCTGAGACGGGAGTAGGCGCCCTTCTGTCTCAGCGTAGAACACCAGAGGGTCCTCTGCTTCCTTGTGGGTTTTACTCCCGGAAACTGTCTTCCGCGGAGTGCAACTATCAGATTGGTGACAGGGAGTTATTGGCCATCGTGCAGGCCCTTAAAGAATGGAGGCACTTGCTCGAGGGCTCGGTGGTTCCGGTTCTCATCCTGACGGACCACAAGAATCTGACCTACCTCTCTGAGGCCAAGAGATTGACACCACGTCAGGCCAGATGGGCTCTGTTCTTGTCACGTTTTAATTACGTGGTCTCCTACCTACCCGGTTCCAAGAACATCAGAGCGGATGCCTTATCACGGCAGTACTCCGAGCTGTCCGGGGAGGAGTCGATTCCGACTTCGGTCATACCTCCGAATCAGATCCTGGCCGCCATTCGCACCAGCCTGACCTCTCCCCTGGGTGAGCAGATTTTGGCGGCTCAATCTGGTGCTCCCTCTGGGAGACCCAACGGCAGATGTTTTGTGCCTGAGGAGTTGCGCACTCGGTTGTTGCGAACCTACCATAACTCCAAGGCCGCGGGGCATCCTGGAAAGAATCAGCTGTCCTGGGCTGTTTCACGTCTGTTCTGGTGGCCTTCTCTACGTTCCGACATCACCGCATATGTAGCGGCATGCTCCGTTTGTGCCCAGAGTAAGTCCCCTCGGCACCGTCCGTTGGGCCTTTTGCAACCCATAGCCACCGGGGAGCGTCCATGGTCACACCTGGGGATGGATTTCATTGTGGACCTCCCTGCATCCCGAGGCCATACGGTCATTCTCATGATTGTGGATCGGTTTTCCAAAATGTGCCACTGTGTTCCTCTCAAGAAGTTACCCTCTGCACAAGAGTTGGCCACGATTTTTGCCAGGGAGGTCTTCCGGTTGCACGGTTTGCCCAAGGAGATTGTGTCGGATCGGGGGAGTCAGTTTGTGTCCAGGTTCTGGCGCTCCTTTTGCTCCCAGTTGGGGATTCATCTCTCTTTCTCCTCGGCCTACCACCCTCAGTCCAATGGGGCCGCAGAACGATCCAATCAGGCCTTGGAGCAATTCCTTCGTTGCTATGTCTCCGATCACCAAGACAATTGGGTTGACCTCCTGCCTTGGGCTGAGTTTGCCAGGAACACGGCGGTGAACTCTTCCTCTGGGACGTCTCCCTTCATGGCCAATTATGGGTTCCAACCTGCCGTGTTACCGGAGGTATTCTCTCCCCAGGATATTCCGGCTGTGGAGGATCACCTTTCCGTCCTACGTGCTTCTTGGGTACAGATCCAGAGGTCCCTTGAGGTCTCTGCGAAGCGCCAGAGACTCCAGGCTGATCGCAGACGAGCGCCCGCTCCTTCCTACCAGGTCGGAGACCGCGTATGGTTGTCCACCCGCAACCTCAACCTTCGAGTGCCCACTCCCAAGCTGGCGCCTCGCTTTGTTGGTCCCTTCCGAGTGCTTCGCAGGGTAAACCCGGTAGCCTATGCCCTTGCGCTTCCTCCTGGCATGCGGATCTCCAACGTGTTTCATGTCTCCCTGTTGAAGCCACTGGTGTGTAATCGTTTCACTTCCTCGGTTCCTCGGCCTCGTCCGGTCCAAGTGGGCAATCGTGAGGAGTATGAGGTGAGCAATATCCTGGACTCACGCCTGGTCCGCGGTCGGGTGCAGTTTTTGGTCCATTGGCGTGGTTATGGTCCAGAGGAGCGTTCCTGGGTTCCCTCCGCAGATGTCCATGCTCCTGCTTTGCTCCGAGCCTTCCACGCACGCTTCCCTCACAAACCGTTCTTTACTCCGCGGAGGAGGGGCCCTTGAGGGGGAGGTACTGTCATGGTCTTACCTTCTTGCTGTTCTCCTTCGTTTGACATGTGCTGGCGGCCATCTTGGTTTCTGGGTTTCTTGTAGCCTCCCACCCGGCGGCTTCTCCTTCCCACTGGGAGGAGCTGGATGCCTAGCTCATATATATAGGAGGTCTGTGGCTTCAGTTCCTTGCTTGGTCCTCCTGTGTTCACATGCTTCTAAGACTGCTGCTGCTTCTGGTTCCTGATCCTGGCTTCGTCTGACTACCCTGCTGGTTCCTGATCCAGGCTTCGTCTGACTACCCTGCTGGTTCCTGATCCAGGCTTCGTCTGATTACCCTCCTGGTTCCTGACCTCTGGCTTCGCAAGACCCTGCTTCGGTTTAGTTATCCGTTTGGACTTTTGCCTTACAGCCGGATTTTCAATAAAGCCTTCTTATTTCCACTTATCTCTTGTTGTACGTCTGGTTCATGGTTCCTTGACAAAAATAATAGCATTCTGAATACAGAATGCTTAGTATAATAGTGCTGGAAGGGTTAAAAAAAAAAAAAAAGTTAACTCACCTTATCCTCTTGATCGGGTAGTTCCCGGTCGGTCTCTTCTTTAGCTGTGGGCTAAAGGACCTGTGGTGACATCAGATCACATGCTCCATCACCATGGTGATGGACCATGTGATTGGAGCATGTGATCTGACATCACCACAGGTCATTTAGCCCACAGCTAAAGAAGAGAAACGGACCGGGAACTACGCGATCAATAGGATAAGGTTAGTTAACTTTTTTTTTTTTTAACCCTTCCAGCACTATTATACTAAGCATTCTGTATTCAGAATGCTATTATTTTCCCTTATAACCATGTTATAAGGGAAAATAATACAATCTTCAGAACATCAATCCCAAGCTCGAACTTCTGTGAAGAAGTTCGGGTTTGGGTACCAAACATGCACGATTTTTCTCACGCGAGTGCAACGCATGACAATGTTTTGCACTTGCGCGGAAAAATTGCGCATTTTCCCGCAACGCACCCGCCTCTTATCCGGGCAAAAAAACTGACGCCCGTGTGAAAGAGGCCTTATAGTATCTGTAAGTGATCAGAACTGATCACAATCAGATCTATAATAGTATTAGTGTCACCTTAGCTCACCCTCCACCCAAAACGCAGTGTTTGCCCGATCAGGCCTGATCGGTCGCCCACACGTGCGTTCACCCACGCCCGCCCCGCCACAGTGACCCCCCCCCCCAATTTTTTTTTTATCACTGCACAATCACTTTACAAGCGCTGCGTCGATAAAAAAAATCAGTTTTGATATTTTTTATCAATCGCAGTGGCCTCCGGTACTTCGCTAGCCTCCAATTTGTAAGGCTTGCTTTTTTTCTTGGGTAGTCTCAGGGAATACCCCCTAAATTTAGTAGTCCAAATGGCAAATAAGGGGTATTCTTCTGAAGAGGCCTACAGGCTTCTGACCCAGTTGGATGAGGAATGGGAACCCTCATCTGACGAATCCAGCGGGTCAGAATACGAACCTGTAGAAAGCAGTGGCAGTCTGGCCCAAAGTTCGGACGAGGAGGTTGAGGTCCCTGATAACGCCAGGCTTACCGGGCCCTGTGTTGCTAGACCACAGGTTGCGCAGGATCCGCTTCAAGGGCAGCAGAGTGGGGCAGGCGCTGTCAGATTACGTGGTGAGGCATACACAAGCAGCACAGCCCATCCTGGACCTAGTACCAGCACTGCCGTAGAACATGGTGAAGTGGCAAGCACCAGAAGGGCAGTTGAAGCTGGTACAGTGGCACGTGCAGTAGTTCCCCCGTCGTAGCCACTGCACAGACAGGCCCATAGAGTCCCTGAGGTGTTGGCAAACCCTGATTGGCAGCCCCCAACTTCAGCCGCACCAGTAGTTCCCCCTTTCACCGCCCAGTCTGGAGTTCGGGTTGAGACAGCTCAGATCGGTTCGGCACAGTTTTTTTTTTTAGCTGTTCTTGACTGCGGAGCTGTTGGACTTAGTTGTGGCAGAAACAAATCGATATGCCACTCAATTTATAGCCGCCAACCCGGGAAGCTTTTATGCCCAGTCTTTCCGGTGGAAACCCGTCAAAGTTTCCGAAATTAAAACTTTTCTGGGCCTTCTCCTCAACATGGGTCTAACAAAAAAGCATGAATTGCGGTCATATTGGTCCACGAACCCAATTCATCACATGCCCATGTTCTCTGCTGCCATGTCCAGGACACGATTTGAGACTATCCTGCGTTTCCTGCACTTTAGCGACAACAGCACCTCCCGTCCCAGAGGCCACCCAGCTTTTGACCGGCTCCACAAAATTCAGCCCCTCATAGACCACTTTAACACCAAATTTGCAGATTTGTATACCCCTGAGCAAAACATCTGCGTAGACGAGTCCCTTATACATTTTACCGGGTGCCTTGGCTTCAAACAATACATCCCAAGCAAGCGCGCGCGGTATAGGGTCAAATTGTATAAGCTCTGTGAAAGGGCCACAGACTATACACACAAATTTCTGATCTGTGAGGGTAAAGATCAGACCCTGGAGCCGGTCGGTTGCCCTGACTACCTGGGGAGCAGTGGGAAGACAGTCTGGGACTTGGTGTCACCCTTATTTGGCAAGGGGTACGATCTTTATGTGAACAATTTCTACACAAGTGTGCCCCTCTTCAGGCATTTATTCCTAGAACAGATTGGCTGCTGTGGGGAGAGGGGTGCCTTGTGTAACCAAGAACTGCTCCCGGTGAAATGGAGAGACGAGCGTGACGTTTACATGCTCTCCTCCATTCACGCAGACACGACAATCCAAATTGAATGAGCAACCAGTGTCATTAAAAAGCCCCTCTGTGTCCACGACTATAAATCGCTCATGGGAGGGGTGGACTTTAATGACCAGATGTTGGCTCCCTATTTACTTTCCCGCAGAACCAGACGCTGTTATAAGAAGGTGTCTGTATATTTGATTCAATTGGCTGTATATAATAGTTTTGTTCTCTACAGTAAGGCTGGGAGAACAAGATCCTTCCTCAAATTTCAGGAAGAGATCATCGAGAACCTCTTGTATCCAGGAGGTTCCGTGGCCCCAACCACCTACACGAGCGACATTTCCCCAATGTCGTTGCCGGTACCTCAAACCAACCGCCACCCCGAAAAAAATGTTGTGTCTGTAGCAGGAGTGGAATAAGGCGTGACACCCGCTATTTCTGTCCTGACTGCCCTGACCACCCTGCCCTATGCTTAGGGGAGTGTTTCCGGAAGTACCACACACAGGTACACTTAGCATAGGGATTGCATCTCACAGGACAGGCACACAGGGCTATTAGGGCCCATTCACACAGAGCTGCTGCAAACCTCACCTTTCACCTGGGACAAAGTGCATAATGTACTTCGCCACATCTCTGGGCGATTTGCGCTTTGCACATTGTCCCATGGGGAAGGAGAGGTTTGTCCTATAAAGGTTAAAAACATAAACAAAAAAAGATCACCGGTAAGCAAAAAAGTTCTGTTTCCAAAGTTCATAAAAGTTAATGTTCTGTTAAAAAGTTATTATAAAGTTCATGTTAATACATTTATTGCGTTGCTGCCTGTTTTTTTTTTTTTTTCTGTTTTTTTTTTACCTTCTAGGTGGACCAACCAATCGACCAGCTACAGCACTGATGTGAATTCTGACAGAAACATTGCGCTGCTGTCAGATTACACAAAAGTCGGTGTATGCGGCACTGCAAGACGAGATTTCTCCTAAAAGATATGTTTGCCGAGGCTTATGAGCTGAGGGGGCGGTGGTGTTCATATGCTTTGGCAAACACTTTTTATATATAAAAAAAACCAGCAATGATTTATTCATCCACATCAATTGATGTGAATGGAGAAATCGGGTTTGCCAGGGCATACGAGCTAAGTGGGTATGGATGTTGGGCGGAGCTCCTATGTCCTGGCAGATGCCTTTCCCCTCCTTATATATTTTTTTTTTTTGGGCAGAGATTTTTTTCATCCACATTGATTGATGCGAATGAAGAAATCTCTGCCGTTCAGTTTTTCTTTCAGCCCGGAGGCTGAACGAAAAAATAATAATCTCATTACCTGTATGCTCAATATAAGGAGAATAGCAGAAACTCCTAATGCTGACCATACATGTAATAATTACGGAGACCCTCAAATGCCAGGGCAGTGCAAACACCCCACAAATGACCCCATTTTGGAAAGAAGACACCCTAAGGTCGTCGCTGATGGGCATAGTGAGTTCATAGAAGTTTTTATTTTTTGTCACAAGTTAGCGGAAAATGATGTTTTGTTTTTGTTTTTTTCTTACAAAGTCTTATATTCCACTAACTTGTGACAACAAATAAAAACTTCCATGAACTCACTATGTCCATCACAAAATACCTTGGGGTGTCTTATTTCCAAAATGGGGTCACTTGTGGGGTCTTTATACTGCCCTGGCATTTTAGGGGCCCTAATGCGTGAGAAGAAGTCTGGAATCTAAATGTTTAAAAATGCCCCCCTAAAAGGAATTTGTGCCCCTTTGCGCCCCTAGGCTGTAAAAAAGTGTCACACATGTGATATCGCCGTACTCAGGAGAAGTTGGGCAATGTGTTTTGGGGTATCTTTTTACATATACCCATGCTGGGTGAGATAAATATCTGTGTCAAATGACAACTTTGTATAAAAAAATGTGAAAAGTTGACTTTTAAAGAGATATTTCTCTCACCCGGCATGGGTATATGTAAAAATACACCCCAAAACACGTTGCCCTACTTCTTCTGAGTACGGCGATACCACATGTGTGACACTTTTTTGCAGCCTAGGTGGGCAAAGGGGCACAAATTCCAAAGTGCACCTTTCGGATTTCGCAGGCCATTTTTTACACATTTTGATTGCAAAGTACTTCTCACACATTTGGGCCCCTAAATTGCCAGGGCAGTATAACTACCCCACAAGTGACCCCATTTTGGAAAGAAGACACCCCAAGGTATTCTGTGAGGGGCATGGCGAGTTCCTTGAATTTTCAATTTTTTGTTGCAAGTTAGCGGAAAATGATTATTTTTTTTATTATTTTTTTTTCCTTACAAAGTCTCATATTCCACTAACTTGCGACAAAAAATATAAAATTCTAGGAACTCGCCATGCCCCTCATGAAATACCTTGGGGTGTCTTCTTTCCAAAATGGGGTCACTTGTGGCGTAGTTATACTGCCCTGGCAATTTAGGGGCCCAAATGTGTGAGAAGTACTTTGCAATCAAAATGTGTAAAAAATGGCCTGCGAAATCCGAAAGGTGCACTTTGGAATATGTACCCCTTTGCCCACCTTGGCAGCAAAAAAGTGTCACACATCTGGTATCGCTGTACTCAGGAGAAGTTGGGGAATGTGTTTTGGGGTGTCAATTTACATATACCCATGCTGGGTGAGAGAAATATCTTGGCAAAAGACAACTTTTCCAATTTTTTTATACAAAGTTGGCATTTGACCAAGATATTTATCTCACCCAGCATGGGTATATGTAAAATGACACCCCAAAACACATTCCCCAGCTTCTCCTGAGTACGGCGATACCAGATGTGTGACACTTTTGCGCATCTAGGCTGCAAAAGTGCCCAAATTCCTTTTAGGAGGGCATTTTTAGACATTTGGATCCCAGACTTCTTCTCACGCTTTAGGGCCCCTAAAAAGCCAGGGCAGTATAAATACCCCACATGTGACCCCACATTGGAAAGAAGACACCCCAAGGTATTCAATGAGGGGCATGGCAAGTTCATAGAAATGTATTTTTTTGGCATAAGTTAGCGGAAATTGATTTTTTTTTGTTTTTTCTCACAAAGTCTCACTTTCTGCTAACTTAGGACAAAAATTTAAATCTTTTATGGACTCAATATGCCCCTCAGCGAATACCTTGGGGTGTTTTCTTTCCAAAATGGGGTCAGTTGTGGGGTGTTTGTACTGCCCTGGCATTTGAGGGTCTCCGCAATCATTACATGTATGGCCAGCATTAGGAGTTTCTGCTATTCTCCTTATATTGAGCATACAGGTAATGAGATTCTTTTTTCCGTTCAGCCTCTGGGCTGAAAGAAAAAAATGAACGGCACAGATTTCTTCATTCGCATCGATCAATGTCGATGAAAAAATCTCTGCCCAAAAAAATAAAAAGAGGGGAAAGGCGTCTGCCAGGACATAGGAGCTCCGCCCAACATCCATACCCACTTAGCTCGTATGCCCTGGCAAACCAGATTTCTCCATTCACATCAATCGATGTGGATGAATAAATCATTGCCAGGATTATTATTTTTTTTACATACAAAGTGTTTGCCAAAGCATAGGAACGCCGCCTCCTCCTCAGCTCGTATGCCTCGGCAAACGTATCTGTTACTGCAGAGTAGAAATCTCGTCTTGCAGCGCCGCATACACCAACTTGCGTGTAATCTGACAGCAGCGCAATGCTTCTGTCAGAATGCACATCAGTGCTGCAGCTAGTTGATCGGTTGGTCCACCTGGAAGGTAAAAAAAGAAAAAAAAAAAAAAAAGAAAAAACCAGGCCGCAACGCAATAATTTTATTAACTTTGGAACAGAACATATAAACTTTAACTTTTTGAACTAAACATTAACCTTTTTGCTTACTGGTGTTTTTTTTTTTTTTTTTACCTTTATAGAACAAACCTCTCCTTCCCCATGGGTCAATGTGCAAAGCGCAAATCGCCCAAAGATGTGGCGAAGTGCGTTATGCACTTTGTCCCAGGTGAAAGGAGACGTTTGCAGCAGCTGTGTGAGTGAATGGGCCCTAATAGCCCTGTGTGCCTGTCCTGGTGAGATGATCCCTATGCTCGGTGTACCTGTGTGTGGTAAGCATAGGGCAGGGTGGTCAGGACAGTCAGGACAGAAATAGCGGGTGTCACGCCTTATTCCACTCCTGCTACAGACACGACATATTTTTCGGGGTGACGGTTGGGTTGAGGTACCAGCAACGACATTGGGGAAATGTCGCTCGTGTAGACGGCTAACTACACTGGTGGATGGGGCCACGGAACCTCCTGGGTACAGGAGGTTCTCGATGATCTCTTCCTGAAATTTGAGGAAGGATCCAGTTCTCCCAGCCTTACTGTAGAGAACAAAACTATTATACAGAGCCAATTGAATTAAATATACAGACACCTTCTTATACCAGCGTCTGGTTCTGCGGGAAACTAAATACGGAGACAACATCTGGTCATTGAAGTCCACCCCTCCCATGTGAAGGTTATAGTCGTGGACTGAGAGGGGCTTTTCAATGACACGGGTTGCTCGCTCAATTTGTATTGTCGTGTCTGCGTGAATGGAGGAGAGCATGTAAACGTCACGCTTGTCTCTCCATTTCACAGCAAGCAGTTCTTCGTTACACAGTGCGGCCCTCTGCCCCCTTGCAAGACGGGTGCTAACGAGCCGTTGGGGGAAGCCCGCGCGACTAGTTCGCGCGGTACCACAGGCGCCAATCCGTTCTAGAAACAAATGCCTAAAGAGGGCCACACTTGTGTAGAAATTGTCCACATAAAGATGGTACCCCTTGCCGAATAAGGGTGACACCAAGTCCCAGACTATCTTCCCACTGCTCCCCAGGTAGTCAGGGCAACCGACCGGCTCCAGGGTCTGATCTTTTCCCTCATAGACACAAAATTTGTGGGTATAGCCTGTGGCCCTTTCACAGAGCTTATACAATTTGACCCCATACCGGGCGCGCTTGCTTGGGATGTATTGTTTGAAGCCAAGGCGCCCGGTAAAATGTATCAGGGACTCGTCTACGCAGATGTTTTGCTCTGGGGTATACATATCTGCAAATTTCAGGTTGAAATGGTCTATGAGGGGCCGAATTTTGTGGAGCCGGTCAAAAGCTGGGTGGCCTCTGGGACGGGAGGTGCTGTTATCACTAAAGTGCAGGAAACGCAGGATGGTCTCAAATCGTGTCCTGGACATAGCAGCAGAGAACATGGGCATGTGATGAATTGGGTTCGTGGACCAATATGACCGCAATTCATGCTTTTTAGTTAGACCCATGTTGAGGAGAAGGCCCAAAAAAGTTTTAATTTCGGAAACTTGGACTGGTTTCCACCGGAAAGGCTGGGCATAAAAGCTTCCCGGGTTAGTGGTTATAAATTGTGTGGCATACCGGTTTGTCTCTGCCACAACTAAGTCTAAGAGCTCCGCAGTCAAGAACAGCTCAAAAAATCCCAGGGCCGAACCGATCTGAGCTGTCTCAACCCGAACTCCAGACTGGGCGGTGAAAGGGGGAACTACAGGTGCGGCTGAAGTTGGGGACTGCCAATCAAGGTTTGCCAGCACCTCAGGGATTCTAGGGGCTCTACGGGTACGTCTTTGCGGTGGCTGCGACGGGGTCACTAATGCACGTGCCACCGTACCAGCTTCAACTGCCCTTCTGGTGCTCGCTACTTCACCATGTTCTACGGCAGTGCTGGTACTAGGTCCAGGAAGGGCTGGGCTGCTTGTGTATGCCTCACCACGTAATCCGACAGCACCAGCCCCACTCTGCTGCTCTTGAAGCGGATCCTGCGCAACCTGCGGTCTAGCGACACGGGGCCGGGTACGCCTGGTGCTATCAGGGACCTCAGCCTCCTCGTCCAAACTTTGGGTCAGAGAGCCATTGCTTTCTATAGGTTCGTATTCTGACCCGCTAGATTCATCAGATGAGGGTTCCCATTCCTCATCCGACTGGGTCAGAAGCCTGTAGGCCTCTTCAGAAGAATACCCCCTGTTTGACATGTGGGCAACTAAATTTAGGGGTATTCCCTGAGACTACCCAAGAAAAAAAAGCAAGCCTGTCTTACAAATAGGAGGCTAGCGAAGTACCGGAGGCCGCTGCGGTTGATAAAAAATATCAAAACAGATTTTTTTATCGCCGCAGCGTGTAAAGTGAATGTGCAGTGATCAAAAAAAAATAAATTTTGTCACTGCGGTGGGGCGGGCGTGGGTGAACGCACGTGTGGGCGACCGATCAGGCCTGATCGGGCAAACACTGCGTTTTGGGTGGAGGGCGAACCTAAAGTGGCACTAATACAATTATAGATCTGACCATGATCAGTTTTGATCACTTCCAGATACTATAAAAGTACAAATGCTGATTAGCGATACGCTAATCAGCGAATCAGTGACTGCGGTGCGGTGGGCTGGGCGCTAACTGATCCCTAAACTACCTAACAAAGGGGCCTAAACTATACCTAAAACCTAACGGTCAATACCAGTGAAAAAAAAAAGTGACAGTTTGCACTGATCACTTTTTTCCTTTCACTAGTGATTGACAGGGGCGATCAAATGGGTGATCAAAGGGTTAATAGGGGTTCAGGGGGGTGATGTGGGGCTAGTATGAGGTGTTTGGTGTACTCACTGTGTAGCCTGCTTCTCTGCTGGATCCAACCGACGAAAAGAACCAGCAGAGGAGCAGGCCAGCCATATAACAGATCATATTTACAAATATGATCTGATATATGGCCTCCGATAGTTTTTTAAAAAATCAGCAACCTGCCAGCCGCGATCATTGGCTGGCAGGTTGCTGACGAAATACTCCTCGACGAAATGCCAGCCCGCGATGCGCATGCGCGGGCCGGCTGTGACGAAATCTCGCGTCTCGTGAGATGACGCGCCGATGCGTCCAGGAGGAGTAAATCAACCACCTCCCGGACGCATCGGTGCGTTAGGCGGTCGGGAGGTGGTTAAGCTAGGGGAGCTGAGGTGGTTAAAGAAACTCCCCTTTGGCACCTTATCTGATTTATTTACATATAAAAAGAACACATTTCTGAATTAATATAGCAAAAATTGGAGATAATAATGGTATCTAAAGCATATACTATTATTCTGGACGGACATGTACATATGCTTTACTAGAGTGGGTAAAATCCGATAACAGAATGCCTTAATTTGGCATAGTAAACATAACGATCTATGTTTCAAATAAATTTAAAATAATTTAGCCTAAACCATATATAACTGAATAAATTACATTTTAAATTAATTATTAAACACTTCTCATTGTACTACAATTATTAAAAAAAAAAAATTACATACATCAAATAAAAATTAACAAAAAAAATAATAATCAATAAAACTTTTAACACATTGTTTGGTCTGTTAAAATGAACCTGTCATCAACTTTATGCTGCCCACACTGACGGCATACTAAAGTAGAGACAGGCGATTTGATTTCAGCGGTCTATCATTTATAAGTTAAAAGTAAGTGGTTGCCAAAAACAGCAAAAAGCAGATTAGGCCTGGAAAAGAATCACCTGAGAAGAGTCATGGTTATTAAAAATATTTCATGCTCTCCCGCCTACATGCTGATGACTGACAGTCTTCTATCTAGTTTTCGCCCTTTCTCTCTAGGAGAGAAATGTCAATCATCAGCAGATGGGCGGGAGAGTAGTTGATGATTAATAACAAAAACTCTTCTCAGGTAGATTTGACTCTTTTCAAAGCCGGGGCTGTAATGATTATGATGCTGATTTTCAGCAACCACTTACTTTTAGTTCTTGAGTGACACACCGCTGAAATCATAAAATATTGTCCAATAACAGTTGTACATTAAAGACAAATGCACAAGGCCGTGAGCGTTCCATGGTATCCCGGCCTGAAATCCTGCTGGCAGCAGGAGCAAACAGCGTCATCGGTTGCTATGACGCCGTGCGCTTAATGCCACCGCTGGACTAAAGTAATACACTCATATGATCTATACGAGTGTATTACTGTAGTGCAGCGGCGGCATGAATCACATAGCGTCATAGCAACCTGTGACGCCATGCGCTCCTGCTCTCAGCAGGAT